>NW_022436950.1:24014285-24032758 GCF_009761245.1 Sapajus apella | reverse complement strand
TTTTTTTTTTTTTTTTTTGTGAGACAGAGTCTCATTCTGTCACCCAGGCTAGAGTGCAGTGATGCCATCTCAGCTCATTGCAACATCTGCCTTCCAGGTTCAACGGATTCTCTTGGCTCAGCCTCCCAAGTAGCTGGGACTACAGGCGCATGCCACCACATCACACACAATAATAATTTTGCATTTTTAGTAGAGAAGGGGTTTTGCCATGTTGGCCAGGCTGGTCTCGAACTCCTGATCTCAGATGATTTGCCTGCCTTGGCCTCCCAAAGTGCTGGGATTACAGGCATGAATCACTGCACCCAACCTACTTCAGCAAATGTTATCAATTATCTTAGCTATAGATTTTTTCTGGATAATGCGCTGCAGCTTCTACATCAGCACCTGCCACTTCATCTTGCACTTTTATGTAATGAAGAAGGCTTCTTTCCTATACCTCATGAACCAACCTCTGCTAGCTTCCAAGTTTTCTTCAGCAGCTGCTTCACCTCTCTCAGCTTTCATAGAATTGAAGAGAGTTAGACGTACCCTGGATTAGGCTTTGGCTTGAGGGAACGTTGTAGCCCCTTTGATATTCTATAGAGATGGCTAAAACTTTTATGTCAGCAAGAAAGCAGTTTTGCTTTCTTATCATTCATGTGTTCACTGGAGTAGCATTTTTCATTTTCTTCAAGAACTTTTCCATTGCTTCTACAAACGGGCTAGCCAGCATAGGAGGCCTAGCATTCAGCTAATCTTGGCTGTTTTCATGCCTTCCTCACCAAGCTTAATCATTTGTGGCTTTTGATTTAAAGTGATAGATATGCAACACTCTCTTCACTTGAACACGTAGAGGCCATTGTAGGGTTATAAATGGGCTTGATTTCAATATTGTTGTGTCGCAGGAAATGGGGAGGCCCAAGGAGAAAGAGAGAGAGAGAGAGAGAGAGAGATGAAGAAACAACTGGTCAGTGGAACAATCAGAACACATACAACATTTATTGATGAAGTTCTCCTCCATCTTTTCTTTTTCTTTTTTTTCTTTTTTTTTTTTTGAGGTGGAGTCTTGCTCTGTTGCCCAGGCTGGAGTGCAATGGCATGATCTCAACCCACTGAGACCTCTGCCTCCCAGGTTCAAGTGATTCTCCTGCCTCAGCATCCTGAGTAGCTGGGATTACAGGCACACATCATCATGCCTGGTTAATTTTTTTTTTTTTTTTTTGAGACAGAGTTTCGCTCCTGTTACCCAGGCTGGAGTGCAATGGCGCGATCTCGGCTCACCGCAACCTCCGCCTCCCGGGTTCAGGCAATTCTCCTGCCCCAGCCTCCCGAGTCGCTGGGACTACAGGCACGCGCCACCATGCTCAGCTAATTTCTTGTATTTTTAGTAGAGACGGGGTTTCACCATGTTAGTCAGGCTGGTCTCTAACTCCTGACCTCGAGATTCACCTGCCTCGGCCTTCCAAAGTCTGGGATTATAGGCGTGAGCCACCGTGTTTGGCCTCTTGCTCGGCCTCCTCCATCTTGTATGGCATAGTTTGTGTTGCTCCCAAATAGTTACAATAGTTAACATCAAAGGTCACTTATAAGAGATTTAATAATACTAATGAAGTTTAAAATATGAGAATTGCCAAACTGTGGCACAAAGGCAAAAAATGAGCACATACTGTTGAAAAATAGTGCCAGTAGATTTGTTCAATTGCCACAAACCAGCAATTTGTAAAAATGCAGCATCTGTAAGGTGCAATAAAACAAAGCATTATAAAACAAGTTATGCCTGGACATTGATTCAACCAACTCCAAAGCCAGTTTGTATTGAAGACTGAATATTCACTTCCTATTCTCTTTCCCTTCCCACCTGATGTCCAGGGTCATCCATTATAGTCTTTCAGAGGTCAAATGAAATCATAAAAATGCCCCACTAACAAAATGAATAGAAATTTCTATAGCACATTCCAACAATTTAGAGATCCCCCTAATGTAACCATAATAATTTTTTAATGATCAAGGTCCTGGGAAGATATTATAAAGTTCATAAAAAAAGCTTCCTTTTAAATTATAAGCCACAGATACTAAAGTCTAGAGAATATCATATTCTGTAAATAAAAGTCATTATTCTTGTGCACTGAAAGGTTAAAGTCCAAATGTCTGATGTTAAAATTAAAGTTCAAAAACCATTCTCCAAAATTTACTATTCAGCAGCTCAGTCTTAGGGCATGGGGCTATGGGTATGTTGGAAAAGGAAAGGGGTGATTCTTTCTGGGCCTCAAAAATTATATTAGCTCCACACCAAATCCCTCACTTTCTAAAGAACCCAGAGAGCTAACAGGACATACAGATTTCTATGGCATTGGCATCACACTCATCATTTTTGGAAAACAAGATAATACCCAACCTTCTAAAGCCTTAGCAAAATTATGTACCAAGAACTCAGTATTTTTTGCTGTCAACCTCTGCCTCCCAGGTTCAAGAGATTCTCCTAGGCCCAAAGGAAACACATTGAATCTAAAACCCCCAGGTCTCTGTAGCGCCTGAGACTCAGTTGCCTGGTGATTTAAAAGAAGACAAATATTATATTGTCTATCAATGCTAAAAGGTCCTCAAATACTCCTCTTCCCTGTCATCAAATCCTGGGATGAGTTGTCCCTCTTTAGGAAAAGGTGCTTCCGCTTGCAGAATTAGTTCTGGATTTCCCACCCGCCTAGCAAGATCGGAACTTAGACCTGGTGTGCATTGACTTAAAAGGAATAAAGAGGTAGATAATTCTTTGACACTTCCACCAGTGGACTGAGAGTCAAACTTCTTTTGTGAGCTGTAGAGCTGTGAAGTGGAGAGGTAGGGAGGAGGAGAGAGGGGATGGAGTCTGGGACGGATGATGGCAGCTCTTGCTTATGACCGGGTTGTGTGCACAGTGTGCATTAGAGGTGCTACTGAAAGTTCCTCTAAAGGAGCAGGAAATTTTTAGAACTTTCTGGGCCTTGCTCTACATTTTCAGTGTAAAGCCACCTCCTTGGCTCCATCTGCACAAAGTAAGAGATCCCCACTCCGACTCTCTCACTTCTCCACACTGCCTCGAGACTATCGTGACGACTCTCACTCTGTCCTGTTTATATCAATTGTCACAAGAAACCGATCACCCCTCAATCCCAGATTCTTCCATCATCCCCTTTCTGGATTCCTTTAGAGCCCCCAGCGAGACTCCCAGCCTCTCCGTGAGGAAACACTTTCCCTTTATGAAAGGCATAGAATTTTATTCAGACTGATATCTCAAAAATATAAGCCAGATGCTATCTTTTCTCAGATGCCTCCAAAGTCTCCCTAGTCCATTCAGGATAAACTACCAACTCAGTACCATGACCTCAGACCAGATGCCATCGGCTCTCCTCCACCCCTTGGACCACTCCGTTCATCCTCCTGCTCCTCTTCTTGTCATACTGGCCTCTGCACCGTGCTTCAAATGTGGCAGCCTTGCTCTTCCCTCGAGGTCTTTGTACGGCTGCCCGTTTTCTATGGCTAGAAAGCTGTTCCCCTAGATGTCCTCCTTGGCTTGCTCCTTCACTTCCTTCATCTTTACTCAAATGTTACCTTCTCAGTGAACTCACTCAGAGTCACCATAAATAAAATTGCAATCTTCCCCTATGGTAGATAGAATAATGTATCCCGAAAAATATCCCACATTCTAATCCCCCAAACCTGTGTATATGTTACGTTACATGGCAAAAGCGACATGACAGATGTGATCAGGCTAAGCGTTCTGCGATTGGTGAGTATTCTGGATTATCCAGGTGAGCCCAATGTCATCACTACGATTCTTAAAGAGGGAGGCTGGAGAATGAGGGTCAGAGGAGAAATGATGTCAGAAGCAGATGTGGGCCTGATGTGATCACCGGAGGGAGGCCATGAGCCGAGGAACATGGGCAGCCTCTGGAAGCTGGAAAAGGCAAGGAAATGGATTCTCCCCTAGAGCTTCCAGAAGGAACGCAGTCCTGCTATTTTGTACTTCTGACCTGAAGAACTGTAAGAAGATAAATCAAGTTTAGGATAGTTGGTCATAGTACCTATAAACACTCATGCAGAACTAATATAAACTAATAAAGAAATCAATACAACTCCCTACCACTGTCCTCCCCCTCCTCCTCACTGTTTACTTTTCTCCATAGTATTTATCACTCTATCACATACTAAATATTTTCTCACGTGTTATGTTTGTTTTCTGTCTCTACCCTCTAGAGCGTCAGCTCCATGAAGGCAAGGAACTGTGTGTTTGTTTCTAATCCTCTATGTCTGTAACAGAGTCTGCCATATACTAGACCTTCAATAATTATTTGCCAATGGAATCATGTATTTGTCTTTAAAAGTTTCACTACATTGTATCATTCTTAGTTTTTTTCTAAACAGTTTTATATTTTTGTTTTTATTTAATTAATTAATTAATTTGTTGAGATGGAGTCTCGCTCTGTCACCCAGGTTGGAGTATTGTGGCCCAATCACTGCTCACTGCAACCTCTGCCTCCTGGGTTCAAACAGTTAATTCTCATGCCTCAGCCTCCCGAGTAGCTAGGATTACAGGTGTGTGTCACCACGCCTGGCTAATTTTTGTATTTTTAGTAGTGATAGGGTTTTGCCATCTTGGCCAGGCTAGTCTTGAATTCCTAACCTCAAGTGATCCACCTGCCTCAGCCTCCTAACGTGCTGGGATTACAGGCATGAGCCACTACATCCAGCCTTTTTCTGAACGGTTTTTAAAAAAAGTCTTTTGGTAAAAATGACCTTTTCTTTCTTATGATAAGGAATTCCTTTATACAAAGTTGAGGTAGATGATGATAGCAGTTTCATTCACAAAGCTCACTTCCACATTTTAGATGTTTTAAAGTAGAAAAAATTGTTTACATTTAAGATTTTTAAAGAGATTTGTGTTTCAAAAAGCATTAGTAAATTCAGAAATTATGTCTTTACCTAATACCAAAAAAAAAGCAATCTTTAAATTCCTGGCCAAATATTAATTTCCTGAAGTCACACAACTCCAAATCTAAAGATCTCAAGTCTTCTGGTGAGAATTCCAAAATACGTTTCTCATAGATTAGAGGAAGTAAATCATCTTAGAATAACTCCCTCCCTTCCTCCCTCTCTTTCTGCTACCACATAGTCTTTTCTCCATTGCAAATAGAGGAAATGACAAAATCTGCTATGTTCTAATTTTTGTGAAATCTGCCATGATGTATTTTATTATTATGACCCTGAGTTCCCAGGCTGGGTTATGGTATTCTACTTTCTGCCTATGCAATTGAGGAGTATTACATTTCCTTTCTCCTTTGAAAAGTGGTATAGTTTGACTGTGTCCCTTCCCAAATCTCATCTTGAATTGTAGTTCCCACAATCCCCACATGTTGTGGGAGGGACCTGGTGGGAGGTAATTGAATCATGGTGGCAGGTTTTTCCCATACTGTTTTCATGGTAGTGAATAAGTCTCACAAGACCTGACAGTTTTATAAATGAGAGCTCCCCTGAACAAGTTCTCTTGCCTGATGCCATGTAAGATGTGACTTTATTCCTCCTTCACCTTCCACCATGATTCTGAGGCCTCCCCAGACATGTGGAACTGAGCCAATTAAACCTCTTTCCTTCATAAATTACTCAGTCTTGGGTATATTTTTATTAGCAGCATGAGAATGGACTAATGCATAAAGGATGTAAATAGCACCATGTGCTATGTGGTCATTCTGCTCCAAGGCTCTTGGGTTTATCATGAATCCTCCATGTTCCACAGTGCTAAAGAATCAGTTGTCTGCACAAGTATTTCTTAAGTTAACTTAAGTATATTTATCAAGCACCTATTTTGTGCGAGGTGGTAGGGATACAAAGACCACAGTCTCTAATTATCTCGAGCTTTTAGTCTAGGAATATCTTCCCTCGTACTTTCAGGGTGTCAAGTGTCAGAGCCTGTTACTATTTGATGAAGTTCAAGAGGCAGTGGAGAAAATGCAGGAATAAACTACATTATCTTCTGCACTTAAGATGTGAAGGAAACATTTTCTTAGTAGAAAATCCTCATTTTTCTGAAAATGACTTCTTAGGTAAAGCATATCATTTTAGCCCTTTTTACAGAAAAAAAAAAATACAGAGCTTCTTGTTCAAGGTGGCAATTTGAGCACACATGTTTGCAACCTCCCCTTTCCAAATAACCATAAAAATGCAGAAGACACTTTTCAGCATTGCTAAAACCAGGACACGGTGACATCCATATGTTCAAATTGGGTGGAATTCATGGAGGATATATGCAGACAGATGAAGTGGAATTGGGCAAGAAGACCAGTAGTTTTCTGCACATGAAAAAGCCAGACAGAGAAGTAGGTGGAAGCACCTTCTACCCCGGAGAGGCAGCTGGAGGGGCTTCGGGAGGTCTTTGAGGTGCCGATATCTGTGACATTGGTCATGGCTCACATAAAGCACGGTTGCTACCATGGCTCTTAAATTATTTGAGCTCACACTTCATGTAGTTGGTCATTCCTAGGCAAAAAGCTAGGACTTCCTTTGCTGAATCCTAATGAAGCAGTTATGCCAGGTAGGAAAGGGAACTGCTGCTCCAGCTAGCTAGATGCCACAGCAGAGGAGCCAAGGAATTCCTCCAAAGAGAGGGACACTATTGGATGTGATGGCCTTTGGTTTGGAGTTCGAATTCCTTCTTATTCCCCAAGTTCATGGGCCACCAGCCCAAGAAAGCAGTGAAAATGTTTTCCGTTGTCTGTTTTCTTGTTTTTGTTTTTATCAAAGATTTGAACAGGTACACTTGCAATTTCTGATGAAAGCATTTTAACCGACATAGATAACACCTCTATCTGCTTTTGCAAGGATTGGGTAAATAGCGGTGAATTGCAGGACAGATAAGTGAGAACTCTCAGCTGTCAAAAAGAGAGGATCATTCTGAGAAAAGCTGTTCTTGTGAGACAGTGATTATAAAAGAGGATTAAAAGGTCTTAAAGCTCATCTTCCACAATTGATTAAATAAAGTGTCTCATCTGCCATAAGATGGCAGCCATTAAAGTGATATGATTGGAAACATTTATTGCATGAAAAGATTTTCACAATATATTGCAAAGTTTAAAAAAAGAAAGCAAGAAAACAAACCAAGTAACAGCAAAATGAATGCACTGTGTGTGTGGACGGGAGGAAGGCAGGAGTGAGGGTTGGAACTAAGAAGAAGGTAAATATTAAAAAATTATACACCAAAACAGTTAATAGGCAAAAAGTTAATATATACTTTGGAATTTGATTACAATGATCTTATAATCTTTTTGATGAGGTATTTTTATTATTTTTTTCACATGAAATGAACATAAAGGGATATATTTTTCTTCAGGTAAATATTGTTTCTCAGAAAGCTTACTTTCAAAAAAGCCACTAGACTGAAACAATTTTATGGATGCATTCTTAATGCTTAACAGAGATGGGTAATTTTGTTTCTACTTAAAATATCCTTCAATGCAGGAAGAGATGGAAAATATACCAATTCATTTTATGAAACTATCATGTCTCTGGATATCAAAGCCTAACAAAGGGAATTGGAAAAAGATCAAGCAGGACCTAATTTCAGTTGTGTATATGATGCAAATTTTTGAAAACGGTAATAGTAATTTGTTTTTTGTATTTTGCTAAATAATAATGCTGTGGCCAAGTATGGTTTCATCTAAAAATGCAAACATATTTTAATACTAGCAAGTTTATTAAAAAAAAATTGTTAAGCACATCAGAAAGATAAGCTAAGGTTCTAGAGATACCTGTACTTATGACACACAAAGCAAGAGAAAATGGCTTGCATTTCAGTCTTGCACCTTTCTGGGATGGTACATTCAACAGAGAAAAAGGACCCTGTCACAGCTGACCCCCCAACAAGGATAGCCTTGCCATTTACAGGTGGCAGTTTGGGAGGTTGCCACAGCCTACCGAGGAAAAGACCGATGGCTCAGAATGTCGTACTCAGTCTCTATTGAAGAGGTTTGGTCCTCTAAAATGACTAAACAAAGCGACAACAACCACAACCCAAGTTATACCCCACTCTTCCCTTCGGACCTTGAAAGACTTGGGCAGGGGTTTAAATCATCTCTGACAAAATCCCTTATCAAACTGACAATGAAGAAAACTTTAAATTTATCTAATTCAATAATGAATTACCTATTCAAAGAAACAGAAGAAAACTTAAAAAATAGCTAGTTTATTTTATTATTCAAAATTGTGAGGACATTTGATTTAGATCAAGGTGTGAGGTCAGGGAACACTTCCTAGAGGTGAAGTTGTGTAATTTAAAAACTGTGATGGAAGCAGTGAATTGCAGATTTAAGAGGCAGAAATAAAATCGGCGAATTGGAAGACAACTTGGAATTCTCCCAGCATTAAGCGAAAAATAAAGGAATCAGTATAATGAGAAGAGATGACAGACATGAATGAGAGATCTGGGTAGTTCAGTTTATGCATGAAGACTTTTAGAAGATGACAGAGACAGGTATGAGTCAGTGAAGATGTGGTCTTTACAGCAGAAGGGTGAACAAAATGCCAGGCACATTGACAAACATATTCCACACAGAGTCATAAACATAAGATTTCTGAATTTCAGAGACAAAAGAAATCTTTCTTTTTCTTTTTTTATGGAGGCCCAGGAAGTTCCTTCAGACCCCCAGTAAAACTTGTTTAATCCTAAATGGGTCCTGTCAAGAATTTCTTTGTTATCTTGTCACTCTTTGAAGCCTAGGAAAGGCCTGGGCACAACTCTTGGTGGGTTTTTGTCACATCCCAGCCTTTGTATAAGGGCTCTGGCCCTTTCTTTTTTTTTTAAAGAAAAGAAAAAAAAAAGAAAGAAAGAAAGAAAGAAAAGAAAAGAATGAAGGAGAGGAAGAAAGAGGAAGAGGAAGAGGGAGAGAGAACGGAAGTGTTGCTTTATTGCCCGGGCTAGAATGCAGTCTAAAAATGCGTATTGAAAACCTCTTTTATGCTTAATAATGGAAACAGGAAACAAAAAAATGAATGAAGAAAATAACAAACAAGCAGCCAACTAATATTTCATTTAAGCCTGTAAGTAAGTGTGATGTGGTACTGGTAAGAGTGTATATTTTGTGTATTTAAAGTGGAAAGTTCTGTAAATGTTTATTAAGTTTACTTGTTCCGGATCTAAGTTCAAGTCCTGGATATCCTTGTTAATTCTCTGTCTCGTTGATCTGTCTAATATTGATGGTGAAGTCTCCCACTATTGTTGTGTGGGAGTCTAAGTCTCTTTATAAGACTTATGTATCTGGTTGTTCCTGAATTGCATGTGTATATATTTAGGATCATTAGCTCTTCTTGTTGCATTGATCCTTTTACCATTACGTAATGTCCTTCTTTGCCTCTTTTGATCTTTGTTGCTTTAAAATCTATTTTATCAGAGGCGAGAATTGCAACTCCTGCTTTTTATTTATTTATTTATTTTTGCTCTCCATTTGGAGAGCATTTTGTTACATGCATAGATGTATAATGATTTTAGGGACCAAGGGAAAAACTTCTGCTTTGCCCTCTGAAGTTTTGCTGAAAAATTAACTTGTAAAAGGCAGACTAGTTGGAGAAAAGGTAAACAAATTTAATTAATGGGCACACTGGGAGAATCACAGAGTGATTACCCAGGAAGGGAAGACAAAGGAAATCTTTAAATGACAAGGATCCAAAATAATTATGTCTTCTTACCAATAACAAGGGGTGAAATGAAAAGTAGTTTTTGGTACTGTTAATAAGAAACGCATTTTGATCACTAGGCTATAGAAATTCTCATATACTTCTTTGTATAGACAAAGGCATTTCAAAAGTTTTGTCATTTGGAGAGGTAATTAAAGAAGATGCAACCAAAAAAGTAGAAAAATATGTATAATAATGCAGCAGTATACCAGATAATTAATTAATAGAAATGTAAAATTTTCTGGGCTTTTTGACTTCTGTCAACATTTTTCATATTTTAAGATTATGTTGGCCAGGTGTGTTGGCTTGTGCCTGTAATCCCAGAACTTTGGGAGGCCAAGGCAAGTGGATCTCTTGAGCTCAGGGATTTGAGACCAGCCTGGGCAACATGGTGAAACCTTGTCTCTACAAAGATAAAATAAAAATAAAATCCAAAGCTCATATTTCTTCTGCACACCCCATTCACACATAATATCTTGTATTTGGGAGGGGTACTATTGAGGTTTTCAGGTTCAAGGACT
Source organism: Sapajus apella (assembly GCF_009761245.1). Classification (NCBI taxonomy): domain Eukaryota; kingdom Metazoa; phylum Chordata; class Mammalia; order Primates; family Cebidae; genus Sapajus; species Sapajus apella. Next base: position 24,022,562 of record NW_022436950.1, on the reverse strand, counting down.
TAGTTGAATATCTCTCACAAGGGCCAAGTGCTCTTAGAACCTGGAAGTTTCAAACAGGAAAAAAGGAAAGAGAAAATATTTTAAAAATTAGAAAAAAAGAAGTTAAAATAAGTATTTAACAAAGATTGTATTTGTTGTTATTTCTCCTTCTAAATGCAACTTCACATTCATACCTAATTTTTAAATTAAATTATGGTTTATATACAGTAAAATAAATAATCATAATTATTTATTTTTTCTTAAATGTAACCCCTAAAATTGTATAAGTTTCAGGCATCCGAAATCAGGATCCCTCTCTTGTACAAAATCCAGGTACCCTTTCTGAATTTCTTTATCCAACCAAGAAATAAATCAACATAAGAAAGCACAAATTGAAAAAGGGAAGATTAAGAACTAAAAGGATTCTGGGCGATTTCAGGATTGGAAAACATTTTTAATGCCTACATAATTGTTAATATAGTCATAAAACCTAGTGTAAGTATAAAAAGTGATTTTTGAAAGAGAAAAGTAATATAAAAATTAGTTACGTATCATAAATATTGTATAATTTTACAAGATGTGGTAATGGAGTTGGGGGAAATACGAAGAGGACTATATCTCCCATAGTCCATAAGCTTTGTATTTAGAGTCTGTTGAGGATGGTATGTGGTTTTGTTGTTTAATCTAACATGGGGGTAATATTCTATATGTGATAACTGGTGTATCATGGGCACTACAATCAGGATGGACACTGGCTGGAACAACCCTTATAGTCATCCTGGAGCATACAGAAGAAACACTATCTTGGTTTAAAAAAAATCACTGCAGTTCTAAATCATTAGATGTTTTTTTTTAAAAGTAAGTTCTAAAATCTTCGATTAAAATCCAGTTATTCTTCAGTGAGAATGTTGGATTTGGGAAAAAAATAACAGCTCAGTGGATCAAATGTTTCTATCTTAACCTTGACATCATGAAGCCAAGGCAAATAGAGATACAGGGACCCATTAGCTCCTATACTAGATGGTTAGAATACCAGTGAAAACGTAACAGCTACAAAGCTTTTGTTGCCTTCAACGTTGGCTTCAAAGAGAGCAATTGCAGTATATGTCTGTGAACTTTGAAGGGCTGATCTCCCTTTCTTTTCTCCACTACAGGAATGAAAGCAAAGCCCTTTAGAAAAAATCATATTCATCATCTACCAGTGCCTTGACTTTGTTCTTCCCATTATAGGTTTGTTGGTTTTAAAAAGTATTTGCTAAAATAGGAAAAGGCCCTATTTCCCCCCACAAAAGCAAATAAAACCCCTCAAACCCAAAAGAACAAAATTTTCTGTGAAGTGTTAATTTTTGTTATTTGTTATATAGAAAATGTTGAAATTATAATTGGTAAAGTAGTGAAACAGCGATTCTTTCCTGTACAAAGTGAATGTTTTTAATATTTAGGACTTTTAAGCTCTATATAATATTTTTTCTTACTGGTTATAGAAAACACAACTCTAGAAATACATTCTACCTTCCACTTAACCTGAAATCTCAGGTCAATACTTGATCACTTGTGAGTTATTGGCATAGAGCTGGCATCCCAATTATTAACCTGTCTGAACATGACAGGGATATTATTTTCACCCTCCCACTTTTTTTTTTTAACATAATTATAAACTGTTGTTACCATGTTTCCATTCATTTGCTGGCCATATACGTGTGTGTGTGTGTGTGTGTGTGTGTGTGTGTGTCCTATCTGTCCCTCTGTACAAAATCTTCCAGTAACTTAAGATTGTGATATCAAAGCAAATGTTTTCAGCATTAAAAATGAATTTTTCATGGGTCTGTCATTTTTTATTTTTATTCTTTTGGCTTTTGCTTAGGAATAGTTTAGTTCAGTTGCTTGGGTACAGTTGATTGAACACAGTTGCAGCAACTAATCAAAATGTGTTATAAGTTAGGACACTTGAAATCTGTACTCCTTGGTTTCCACAATGATACATTATTTTCAGCCAAAGTTTAGCACCTGTGCAAATTCCCTTTCAGTCTGAAGCCTTGACAAATGATGAAGAGGATGAAGAGAGTATTACTCACTTGAACTGAAAAAATGTTTATTAAAATAGAATCCTCTAAAAAAGGTGGCAGAAACAGCTTCTCTCTCTTGTCTTGTTGAAAATAGGTAAGGGTCCCTTGCCATTGGTTTTCCTGTTTAATTGTTGGGTTTTTCCGGTAAAGGTCCCTCCCTGCAGGAAGTCGGAAGCTCAGAGCAGTGCGAGGTCAGGGTGTTTATTATCCCACCTGCCTGTCTGTCAAGTCACTGAGGATTGGCTTTGTTCCTCTTCCAAACGCCACAGCCCCTGCCAGGGAGCCTCTTGCCTGGCCTTCTGTCTGGGTCTAATACTCCCTGTGTGTTTCCAGACCTACGGCTGGCAGCAGCTCCCATCTACTGCTGTCCTCCAGGTACTGTAGCATGCCTTCTTGCTTCTTCTAAACCCTGCACATTCCTTTGTAAAAGGTGGTTTTAAACTCACCTCAGATTTTCCAGTATAAGCGTGGTTTCTGTTTTGTTTTCAGGTACTTGGGTAAGGCAGTCATTTAAATCAATTAGGCATTTTGAGCAGTGTTTATGATAAAGGAGAAAGAATAGGGAGTCACAGAGCCCTGCATGAAATTCCTGGGCAGTTCCTTTCCCTTTCAACTCCATTGATAGTCCTGATTGGCTCTTCCCCCTTCGGGCCACCAGTTTTCTCATGTCCGAGTAAAGCCTTTCATTTCCCCTCTTCATGCAATTATCTCTACTTCAGATTAAGTCCAGTATTCTAGACATAATGCTCTCTCTCATCTCCTGAACTTCTCATCAGCTTTCTGGCTCCTATACCTCATTCTCTCAGAACACCAATGTCAATTAATTGTTAAGTAGGAAAGTAATTTGACATACTAACTGATGTAAAGGCACAAAGGTCTACTAATGCCTTAATCATGTGTAACACACCATGGAGTACTGACTTCTGAAGATATAAATGACTTATCCCAGACTACATAGCATAAACAAAAGAGTGACTCTCTAATGGTGAAAACTTCACCCAAAAAGGCAGGGAGTTTTGTTAGAAAGACATTATGAAGAGAGAAGTGCAACCTGAAATCACACAATAGGAGTCTAAGCACTACTTAAATGTAAGGTTTGTGTAGAGACCTCATGGTAAGTTTAATTTGCAAGATTATGCCAAAATGAGACCGTTTTTATTCCTAGTAATAAGAACAAAAGTAGAATGGATACTGGAAAACTTGATGAAAGAAATGAGCACCGGCCGGGTTCTGTGGCTCACGCCTGTAATCCCAGCGCTTTGGGAGGCCGAGGTGGGAAGATCACGAGGTCAGGGGATCAGGACCATTCTGGCCAACATGATGAAACCCCGTCTCTACTAAAAATACAAAATTAGCCAGGCATGGTGGCCTGTGCCTGTAATCCCAGCAACTTGGGAGGCTGAGGCAGGAGAATTGCTTGAACTAGGAAGTTGGAGGTTGCAGTGAGCCGAGATCGTGCCACTGCACTCCAGCCTGATGACAGAAAGAGACTCCATCTCAAAAAAAAAAAGGAAAAAAAAGAAAGATGAGCACCTACTATAATAATTCTGTCTAGCTGTGAGCGATCTCCATTTAGATATGGGGTGGGTACAACTTAATGTGTTAAAACTTAAAGAGAACACATGGACACGGCACAGCGGGGAGTGGGGAGTTGGGAAGAGATAGCATGGGGAGAAATGCTAGATACAGGTGATGGGGAGGAAGGCAGCAAATCACACTGCCATGTGTGTACCTATGCAACAATCTTGCATGTTCTTCACAGGTACCCCAAAACCTAAAATGCAATTAAAAAAAAAGACAGGTTTGGTATCCTCATCCGAAAGACAAGAAAAATAAAACCAGAGATGTTAAAAAAAGAAAAAAGAAATCTGAAGAGTAAGGAATTTGACAAACTTTGGATAACGTCAAGAACTTCTGAAGGATATGGACCATTTTCAGAGCCATGTTTCTTTTTATTCCTCTGATATCAAATGTTTGGGGTGTCATTAATGCCTACAGTCTAATTTCTGATGGTTTGCATTATTAGGTATTTAATGCCATCCATGTCAGCACTTATATGTTTTACATACCATGTCTTACAAGCTTCTGTTGATAATGCCATCCGATTTAGCCCAGACATGAGTGACAAATCTCACTTTGTCATATGCACTTTATTTCATGTGATTAGGGCATGCACGTATGTTGTTGCATGGCAGGATTTTATTAAAATACTGTGTATCAATTCATTTGCATGGGGGAGGCTCAGTAATATCCTTCCAGCATCTACGTATGGTTTCTAGCACCCCAAACCCTAAGGCTATCAGTTGGCTGAGAAATAGAACTTGGAGAACAGGTAGATCTCAATATCAGGGGCAGAGACCTGGGGATAGGAGAGTGTGAACCAGAGGGAGGTTTGCAGCAGAGACTGTTTTAGAAAGCTCAACCCTTTGAAAACTCTCCCTAAATCTTCCCCAAAGGCCTGATAAACTGACCACTGAGGTTTCCATTGAGTATTCTACACTACTTCTTTTACCATTCACCATTCATCCAGAAGAGGCCTACCAAGTACCAGATGCCATTCTGGGTGCTATGGATACATAGGGTGAGAAAAAAAACAGATAAAATATTTTTACATTACAGGGAGTGAGGGACAGGGAGATAGACCATAAGCAACAAATATAGCAAGTAATTAGGCCATATAGTGGGCTAGAAGATGGGAAGTGTTGGCTGAAAAGAAATAGAGTTGGGTGAGGGGGTCAGGAATTTGGGAAGTCATAATTTATCAAGTGACATTATTGAGCAGGTGACATTTGAGCCAAGACTTGAAGGAGGTTAGGAAATGAGCCACATAGCTACCTGTTTAACACTGACCATTAAATCAGCCTGTTAAAGCAGCTCTATCCAGTTGAAAACAAACAGCATAGGTCATTTAAAGTTTTATGGTAGTCACATTTTAAAATAAATACATAAATTTATTTTAACAAAATATTTTATCTAACCTAATATATTCAAAACATTTCAGCATGTAATCAAAATCCTAGAAAAACATTAGCTATTTTGCATTTTGTTTTTCATACTAAGTCTTAGACACGTGATGTGTATTATATGCCTACAGCACATCTCAACTTGGACTAGCCACATATCACATGCTCAGTAGCCACATACGGTCAGTGGCTGTCATATCGGGTGGTACAGTCTTAAAGAGGGTTGAAAAAGTGTCACTTTTAAGAACACACTCAAAAGGAGTGAGTGGTCCCTCTGCTCTCCCATCCCTCCAGGCTAAGCAGAGGGTGCTTGTTGGCCGTGGAGATGAAGCAAGCTTAATTTTGGAGGGAGAAATTTACTGCAAACAAAGCATTAGGGAATTTTCTTTCTATTTGAGATCAATAAGCATAACTATCCCATATCGTCGTCTTTGAATCAGCAGTGTGATATGAAGGATCATGTTTAATTTTTAGACCTTTGTTTACATCTTCCATCAAAGCCTTCCTCTCTTTCAGAAAGGGTCCCACTGAGAGACTGGTTTGGCTGGATTACCCATTCAAGATCAAGCCTTTATTTGTGGTATTTTGTATGTTTGTTGGAAATGGAGACGATAGCCTTAAACTGGAGGTTAAGAATATAAAATATTGGCTTTGAAGGATGCAATTGTTCTCTGGATGCCAGAGTTCTAATATTATGACCATTTATAAGGTATCAAGTTCAGCAAGAATGAGGAGGAAACAAACCATATATTATTGCCATTTTTGTAGTTCTTAGCAATCAACTATGAAGAAGAGCTGTTATTAGTTTTTCCTTTCCAAACTAGATTATAAATCCACAAAAATAGGAACCATGCATTCACAGCTTTCTCTTTTGTTTTTATACTCCATAGAGGATAGTGCTGAGTTGCTGTTTAACAAGTATTTATAAATCACTCTGGGTGTTGGCAAACCTTTTCTATAAGGACCAGATAATAAGTATTTCAATCTTTGAGGACCGTACTGTTGCTGTCACAACTACCCTACTTTGCCGTTGTAGCACAAAATCAACTGTAGACAATATATAACTGATGGACATAGATGCATGCCAATAAAACTTTATTTATATCCATAAGTTTAAACACCATACAATTTTTACATGTTACAAGGGATTGCTCTTCTTTTTTTTTTTTTCAATTGTTTAAAAATGTAAAAAAGCATTGTTAGTGCAGCTGTGCGAAACCAGGCAATGAGCTGGATTTGGTCTAGAAGTTATTGTGTACCAGTGCCTGGTTTACATTATTCTCGTTTTTTGCTCTACCATTTTCCTTTCTTTTTTTTCCTGTGCCTCTTGATTACCTAATTGTCTCTCCCCTCTTTCTTCATGACCTTCCTTCAGCTCACTGCTGATTCTCTTATATCTTCCTTCTTCCCTGTTCTTCCTTATCTTTCTTTGCTTCTTTCTATAAACCCCATGCCCTTTTTCTTCTATCTGCCTAAGCACTGTCATTTGGAGGGGCTTCCAGCAACACAGTTTCACTTTCAGGATATTTAAAGCATAGAGTCCTAAAGTTATTACACTACGCCCTCCCATTTCCTTTATCCTCCTCTTCATCTTTCTATTCTTCCATATACCAAGTACAATGGTAAAAGAATAAAGGTAACTTACATGTGTGTATTGACAGAAGTCTCATTACTAATATGTGCATGTGTGTGAGTGGGTAATGGTTATGTCAGTTGCGCTATTTGTTTTGTGTTAATGTGTAGTAATTGAGCCTCTCAGCTGTTCATGCTTTCACCTTTTTCTGTAAATTCAGACACCCATTTGAGAAAATTTTCTTGACTAACTATTTAGTTCGGCTGAAAATAATTTTTATTATTTCTAACCATTTAACTCATAGCTTCTAATTATAAATGTGACCTTATTCAAGTCTTTTTTACAACACTCTCACAAACAATTTGCCTCAAATGTATCTGGTTTGAGAAATAATCTTTATAATTCAGTTACCAGGGAATTTCTGAAAGTACAGACACACAAAGCAAAAAGCAAACAAAACAACCTGCACAAAAACAAGAACAAAATCCCTTTGGTTCTTGTCAACACTGTTCAGAGCATGTCTCCTTTGAAACAAGATAGTCTCAGCAATTTTTTTCTAAAATAAATACAGTAGATTTCCCCTTCTTGCTTTTTTCCTTTTTTAAATAAAATTGCCAACTTAAAAATATTATAAAATTTTTCCACTGTCAGGAGTAAAACAGAATTTTGCTTATAAATCCAAGATGGTTTCACCTTTCCTTATTTTTTTAGGACACTCTGATTAGGTATTAGAATCAATAACCCCCTTCCTTTGATAGAATTCTTTTTTCTTTTATAAGTAATTTCTGAAGTAAAGGTTGGGCAATCGATTTCTTCAGCTATCTTTACCATTGTCTTAGTCACAGAGATCTGATCTAAAACAGACCATAATATTTCTCCTTAACTCAGAATATTTGATAGAGTATGATAGCACAATTAGCAAAATCTAGACTGAAGCAAATTGCTTACAAAAGGCATGAAAGTTTCGTAATCATTCTGTCTTCAAATGAACAGAGTACTGATTTGAAATATTGTTCCAGCTCCTGTCCTCTTGAGGAGTATACTGACAATTCACTGAATATTACCAGATCATCACAGTTGTGTGGATTGCAGACAAATGCTATGATAACATCTATGATGTGTTATTATAAATTGAAAGTTAATCAAATAATTACCTCTAGTTGCATAGTTACTGTTTTTAACATTGCACACATATTGCACTTAATACCTTGATAATGTTATAACACCCCACACATATGAGTGAAAAATGCAAATACCAGTAATTTAAACAAGAAAGCATAGGTATTCAGCAAGTATTTTGTAATACAATTTGTACAATATTATAAAGCTAATCATAAATATTAAAGTTTAGTTTACGTATTGTTTATATTTCCTCATTTGTTCATTAATAAAAATTAATCTGAAGACTACAAACATAAAAAGTTTACTGTCTATAAAACACATCATTTTGCTATTCAGGTGTCTAAAAGTCTTTCATATACTTTATATGTAGTTTACCAGGGTTAGAACAAGAGAAAAAGACAACCTTCCCTTTAAAACAGAGGCAGTAAGGCAGGGCACTCTAAGAGTGACACTGCTCTGTCTCAGCCCACTAAAAAAATGTGCAAAGAAACAGGCCATTGGGGCTGTTTTTTCTTTTTTTTTTTTTTTTTTTTTTTTTTTTTAAGGGGGTTTGCACATATTTCCCAGGCTGGAG
>NW_022436950.1:23987996-24014185 GCF_009761245.1 Sapajus apella | reverse complement strand
TCCTGAGTAGCTGGGATTACAGGCACGCGCCACCATGCCCAGCTAATTTTTTGCAGTTTTAGTAGAGACGGGGTTTCACCGTGTTGACCAGGATGGTCTCGATCTCTTGACCTCGTGATCCACCCGCCTCGGCCTCCCAAAGTGCTGGGATTACAGGCTTGAGCCACCGCGCCCGGCCCGGGGCTGTATTTTCTAAAGCTCTCTGCACTGATGTATTTCTCATTCCATATGCCCTTGTTACACTGTTGCGTCAACGTGCCTCCATTGAGCCGTGGGGTCTGTTTTCCCCCCTTGAAACTGGGTGGAGCTTTCTAACTGCCTCAAGCAATAGAATGTCATGGATGTGACATGGCATGACTTACGAGGCTAAGACATAAAGGGCCATATAATTTCTATCTAGCTCTTTCTTGCTTGCTCAGGGCACTTGCCCCTTTGGAGTCAGCCACCATGTTGTGAGGAAGTCTGGGATACATGAAGAGATCACATGCACATATTCAGTCTAAAAGCCACAGCTAATTGAGAGGCTGACCACCAGCAGCAACTCTCATTTTTGTGAATGAATGAGTCTTCAGATGATTCCAAATCCCAGCCTTTGAGCCAACCCAGCTGATGTCAAGTAGAGCAAAGATCAGCTATCCTCAACTAACTCCAACTAAATTACAGATTCATGGGCAAAATAAATGTCATTATTCTAAGCTGCTAAACCTAGGAGTCATTTATTATGTAGCCATAGAAAACAGGAATGATCTTCAACAAGATGGTTCTTTAACACTGTAAAATTTACCTTGCTCATGTAATAGGAGTTCCATTGGATCTCAAAAACCACTGCTGAACCACAGCAATTCCTGGCGTACTTAACTCATTTACCTATTTGTTGAGTATAGAGTTCCCTTTTGTGATTGCCTTGGGAATGGAAACAAGAGAGAGAACTTCAGAACAGAAAGACACCAGAGGATTCCTGCTCTACGGTTTGTGAGTCCTCAGAGCTAGGCAAAAAAATTAATTGGCTTGCATTAAAATGCTTCCATTAGTTCTGTTCTTGGAGGAACACGTTTATGGCTAGTGACATAATAGACAGTGTCACTCTCGTGTACTTACTATGAAATGAGAATGATCTACCTGTATAATTGTAAAAAAAAAAAAAAACTTTTGAGATGTGGGTAGGTAAGCAGTAGGGGTGGGCAGAGAAGTAACTAAATTATATTTATAGGTATTGTGCAAGTTCTTAAGTAGGCTGGAAGCACATGGTTATGGGAAGTGTTGAGTTATTTCCCCCCTTTTAACTCAGAATGATAACTCCTGTTGCTGACCTAAGAATCAAAGGATGAGCTGGAAAAACCCGCCAAGGCATGTCGGTCAACTCAGAGAAATAATACAGTTAACCTAGAGGTCAGTGTCACTATTTAAGCATAGCTTTTAAATATGTGGGCAGCTTTCAAAGATTCCTGTCAACAAAACTCTTAAACTTTATTAACATAAGTTGTTTACAGCATCTATATGGTGCGACTAGCTGGTATGGCTGAAAAGTTTGTATTTGGGGTTATTTCCAGGTGTTTTAAGGATTCTATGTCAATAACATAGTTCTTCCCTGGATGTGATCCCAAGAAACTCATATGGATTACTGGGCAAACATAATCTTTATAGAACAGCTTATATGCAGCCATGTAATATACTATTGTAACATCTGAATCAATTGCAGTTCAGCAGGCAAACTTTGAATCAAAGCTTTTATGCAAATATTCTCTAAAAGTGCCACGATAAGGTGGCCAAGACAATGTAAAATCCATTTCCGGCTGGGCATGGTGGCTCACACCTGTAATCCCAGCACTTTGGGAGGCTGAGGTGGGTGGATCACGAGGTCAGAAGATCAAGATCATCCTGGCCAACATGGTGAAACCCCGTCTCTACTAAAAATACAAAAATTAGCTGGGCATGGTGGTGTGTGCCTGTAGTCCCAGCTACTAGGGAGGCTGAGGCAGGAGAATTGCTTCAATCTGGGAGGTGGAGGTTGCAGTGAGCCAAGATCACGTCACCACACTCCAACCTAGTGACAGAGTGAGACTCTGTCCACCCCTCTTCCAAAAAAAAAAAAAAGAATTTTCTAGAAGAAAAAAGATAGAGTATTTAATAGTATAGACTCTCGAGCCAGACTGCCTGAGTTCAAATTCTGTCTCTGACACCGGTTTCATGATCCTAGGTGAATGTATGCAGTCTTTCTTTGCCTCAGTTCCCTCATTTACAAAATGAAAATGATAGAATTGTAAGGCAGAAAGAAATTAATACATGCACAGACCATACGGCTATGCTTGCTTTGCAGTAAGTGCTCAGTAATTCTTACTTATTACTATTATTTTGTGAGTGAACTATAGAGTATTGTGAATTACTCAAAAATGTCCCCTCTTTTGTCATTATGGAGTACTTTAGGGTTCTGGGCAGTTAATTATTCAGCTTCTTCGGGCAGGAAAAGATAGGCTCCGAGCATATTCTGTAACATGAACACTTTCTCTGGAAGTGGCTCACTCTCTCTATGAATCTCCTGTAATAGTCAGCTCTGAACATCAACATTAGATTCTATTCTTTTAATTTCACCCTAGGCAAGTAAAGAGCACATCATGACCAGTGAGTGTGTGGCTTCAGTGCTGCATAGTGAGATAATTAATGATGAAACCTTGCAAAAAGAGCTTCAAACAAGGCTTGCATTGTAGTTGTGAAAATCGAGAAAGCAGGTGGAGGCTCCTGACTTCAAAGGAAATTCGGGCTATAGATGATATTCTTGAAGCACTTAATGTCTCAGAGCTAGCCATCATTATTTTTCTCAATGTATAGATCCCTTCCCATAAGCTTAAGAATACATGGTAAGAAATTGTGGTTTGTTCTCCCTGAATACCCACCAATGATCGACTAGATAAAGAAAATGTGGAATATATGCACCATGGAATACTATGCAGCCAAAAAAAGAGAGAATGAGATCATGTCCTTTGCAGGAATATGGATGGAGCTGGGAGCCATTATAATGAGCAAACTAACACATGAACAGAAAACCCAATACCACATGTTCTCACTTATAAGTGAGAGCTAAATGGTGAGAACACATGGACACATAGAGGGAAACAACACACTCTGGGGCCTATTGGAGGGCGGAGGGTGGGAGGAGGGAAAGGATCAGGAAAAATAACTAATGAGTACTAGACCTAATACCTGGGTAACAAAATTATCTGTACAACAAACCCCCATGAAACAGGTTTGCCTGTATAATAAACTTGTACAAGTACACTTGAACTTAAAAGCTAAAACAAAACAAAACAATTTATATTTTATAAATATATATTTATATATTTATATATATATATATAAATATAAATTGTTTGCTACTATTTTATAGAAATACAATTGATTTTTTAAAATAAAAACTCCATGTGGTGCATATAAACCATGTAATACTATGCAGCCACAAAAAGGATGAATTCATGTCCTTTGCAGAGACGTGGATAAAGCTGGAAACCATCATTCTTGTGTCAGCAAACTGACACAAGAACAGAAAACCAAACACTGCATGTTCTCACGATAAGTGGATGTTGAACAATGAGAACTCATGGACACAGGGAGGGGAACATCACACACTGGGGCCTTTTGGGGTAGGGGGACTAGGGGAAGTGATAGCAGGGGGTGGGAGATAGGGGAGGGCTAACATTAGGAGAAATACCTAAAGTAGATAGCAGGGTGATGGATGTAGCAAACCACCATGGCATGTGTACACCTATGTAACAAACTGCACATTTTGCACATGTACCCCAGAACTTAAAGCATATATATATTTTTAAAAACCTTGCACTCAGAAAAAAACATGTGGTTTATTCTCAACATAAGAAGCTCATCCTGACTGAGAAGTGAATGACCATATAACATCCTGGAAAGTAACATTATGCTGAGATCAGCTCCATTGAATGGTTTTTTTCCAGTAAGATCTGAAGTAACCTGACTATGGCAGACTTTTGAGGCAGAAAAACAATAGGAAGTACAGAGTCCCAAGATAGTTTAGTTTTGCTTAACTTCAGATAATATCCGGTGTTGCACATATGTATCTCAGTTGGCTAAATGTTGATAGCAGAGATAGAGAAACCTAAGAAGGTGCCAGTGGAAGTTCTCATTCCAAAACTTCCCTCATCATTTGGATGCCCACTATATTCTACTTTTATGAGACTGTCAACATTTTTTTCCTTCCTTGAAAAGACATTAGTATTTTACCATTATCAGCAGTTATGAGAAACTTTGTGAAGACACGATTTTTCCTCTCTTTCTGAGTTTTTCTGTGAATTCAGCATTTATAGGGATGCCATCATGAACATTTTGTGGAAGTATGAGCCCCTTTAGTCAGTCACTTCTCAGTTTTGCTATCAGATCCGGTCCCTGCCCTTCTCCATAGTGGGAGAGCAACACGTTCCTGTTTCCCTTGCACTCTGACTTTTGGATCACTCTGACCAACGGAAGGCACAAGACACTGGAGGGCAGGAGGAGGGAAGAAGATAAACTATTTCTCCTCTGTCTCTGCTTTGGTCAATATCTCTAACAGGTGTGTCATCTCTGTGGCTCCAGCTCCTATCAGGCAGATGGAAATGGTTCCACTCTGTATTGGGCTTGGGCTTTAGAACTTCTGTAACATCTACTTAACACATTTTTTTGTATTAAGGTCCTTCTGTTGAGAACATAGACTTCTTTCTGTTTTCTGACTGGACTCTGACTGATACACACTTGTAGAATCCTTATGAATATCTCTGAAAGAAAACATTTTAGAAAATTCTAGGATTGTAGGGGTAACAGAAAGTCTAAATAATATAACTAAAACTGTTTCTGGATCATTGATGATGCTTTGAGCACCTACAATCATGTCATTAATGATCAGATATATTAGGCATAGGCAAGCTAATCTTTGTGAAAACTTTATCCTAGGTAAGCATAGTGAGAAGTTTATTAACTCTAAATACTACATATGGGGATTTCTTAAGGGCTTTCTTCAGAGTCTTTTTATAGTCTCTACAGGTTTTTAACAAAAGCATCAGTCACAGTATGATTAGCCTAGCCCTTAGCATGCAAAGTTTATTCAATGGTACGTTAGTTGACTAGAAGCTCAAATATCTCCTGTATATTTTTTCCTTAAAACAAAAAGCTTATTTCTGACTTGGAGCAAATTGCCGCAATCGCTGAATGTAGATAGAATAATACAGACTTTTTTTGGTTCCAGTTTTAGGCTTACAGAATAATTAGGCAAAAAGTATAGAGACCTTACATATACCCCCTCACTCTACCCCACTCCCCATCCCTCAGTTTCCCCTATTATGAACATCTTGCATTAGTGTGGTACATTTATTAGAATGGATGAGCCAACATTGATACATTAACTAAAGTCCATAGTTTACATTGGGGTTCACTCTATGTGTTGTACATTCTGAGTTTTGACAAATATATGATAATATGTATTCGCTATTATAGTATTATCGAAAATAGTTCCACAGCCCCCCGAGATCCCATGTTCTACCTCCTCATCCCACTGAACCCCGACAATAACAGCTCTACTGTTTGCAAACTTTTTCCTTTTCCAGAATGTCATATAGTTAGAATCACACTGTTTGTGGCCTTTTTTAGATTGGCTTCTTCCACTTAGAAATATGCATTTAAGATTCTTCTGTGTTTTTTCAAGTTTTGATAATTTATTTCTTTTTATATGATATAGAATACCATTGTATGGACATATCACATTTGTTTACCTGTTAACCTGCTGCAAGAATCTTGCTTACTTACAGGTTTTGGTAATTATGAATAAAGCTGCTATGAGCATTTATGTGCAGGTTTTTGTGTGGATGCTGTCTTTTGCTCATTTGAGTATATACCAAAGATCACATTGTAGAGAATGCTTAGTTTTGCAAGAAATTGCTAAACTGTCTTCAAAAGTGACTGTACTATTTTGCATATCTGCCAGCAATGAATAAGTTTCCTGTTGTCCACAACTTGGCCAGCTTTTGGTGTTGTCCATGTTTTGGATTTCAGCCATTCTCAAAGGTGTACAGTGGTGTCACATTGTTGTTTTAATCTGTGATTCCCTAATGACGTATAACGTTGAGAATTTTGGCATATACTTACTTGCCATCTGTATATCTTCTCTTGTGAGGTGTCTGGTCATATCTTTTACCCACTTTTTAATGGGACTGTTTGCTTTCTCACTGTTGAGTTTTAAGAGTTCTTTATATGTTTTGTATATCAAACCATTATCAGTTAAGTGTTTTGCAAATATTTTCTCCCAGTCTGTGGCTTGTCTTTTCATCCTCTTAACAGGCATATTTTTAGTGAAATTTTTTCCAATGTCTTGGGAAATTTATTACCATCTTGTTGAAGCTAGGATTTTTCTATGGTTTGAATACCTTGGAAATTAATTCCCAGTGTTTTGAGATAGTGACTCTAAAATCTTTTTATGACAAATGAAAATGCATTTTGTAGCCCACAACATAACTTCCAGCATCAGCTGTCTGATCATTATAATCTTGAAGAATTATGATTAGTGGTCATAGCAATGGTATGAAAGGACTTAGAGAAAATATCACAGAATGGTCTCAATCATACTTTTGGAATATTTTTATAGTTCACTTCCCATTTACTCTGCAAGCCGTAAAGCAGTCTGGATCCCAGCCCTCGAATCCCACCCTTTACTTCTCTATTGGAAGTGTCTTGAGAAACCAATCAGTGACCGCAATGTTAAATCCAATCCCTTTTTCTTACAAGTCTACTATAATCTTGGCCTTTGCAACACTACTTTATCCTAGAGAATGGTAGTTAGGAATTTTATTATCTTTTTTTCAGCTTTGCAATGGCCTCCTAAGTTGTTTTGTTGCGTCTTTCTTTTCCAATATATCCTTCACATTGTCAAGCACAGAAGGCAGCATGGTACAATGAGAAGATCACAGCCCTTGAAGCCAATAAGACCTAGGTTTACATCTCAGCTCTACCAAATAAATGACTTAATGCTGACTCTCAAGTTAAACAGGACATCTCTTAACTGTGGTCGTTTATAACTGGAGTTGTTTTCAAAATCAAACATAGTAATACCTATAAAGTGGCCTGAACATAGCATAAAGTCATTTCAATTTCTGAAGAACCAACCCAGTTATGAACACATCTCTCTTCCATAAGTTATATGATAAATTCCAGACTTCTCAGCCTGGTACTCCTGGCCCTGCACAGGTGACTGCTTCTTTTTAGCCTTAGCTTCTATGCCATCATCCATGCTCTGAAAACACAGACGGGCTTGTTTTCTTCCACACGTGGTCTCTCAGCTATGCCTATGTGTGTTTGTGTATATAGCTCTCCAATTTTAATATCTTCTGTCCTCCTGTCTGAATGGCAGGCTTCCAATTTATTATTCAGGGCCCTGTTCTAATATACCTCCCAGCCCTTTGCCCTCATTCTAATAGATTTGGAACAACTTACGCTATTAAAGTGATTTCTTATCCTTGAGGATTCGGCCCTTCACATCCTGTAATTTACCAACACAGTGAATCTGTGGCTCCATTTCTCAAGAAGTAGATAATCTACAGGACCAGCTCACTTTTCTTCGAGTCTATTAATCCTGCTGTCAAAGACATGATATTTTCATATTAAGAACATAAACTTTAGTTAAAAGTTATTATGATAAGGCTGGGTGCAGTGACTCACTCCTGTAATCCCAGCACTTTGGGAGGCCAAGGCAGGTAGATCACGAGCTCAGGAGTTCAAGACCAGCCTGGCCAACATGGTGAAACACGCTGTCTATTAAAACTACAAAACTTAGTCAGGTGCAATGGCAGGCTCCTGTAATCCCAACTATACAGGAGGCTGAGGCAGGAGAATCACTTGAACCCCGGCAGCAGAGATTACAGTGAGCCGAGATGGCGTCACTTGCACTTTAGCCTGGGAGATAGAGTGAGGCTCTGTCTCAAAAGAAAGAAAGAAAGAAAGAGAGAAAGAGAGAAAGAGAGAAAAAGAAAGAAAGAAAGAAAGAAAGAAAGAAAGAAAGAAAGAAAGAAAGAAAGAAAGAAAGAAAGAAAGAAAGAAAGAAAGAAGGAAGGAAGGAAGGAAGGAAGGAAGGAAGGAAGGAAGGAAGGAAAGAGAGAGAGAGAGAGAGAGAGGGAGAGAGGGAGGGAGGGAGGGAGGAAGGAAGGAAGGAAGGAAGGAAGGAAGAAAGAAAAAAGCATAATAATTCTTGGTACTGGTGAATAAGTGATAAGATAAGCAGTTCCATAGCATTTATGATGGAAATGCAAATTTTAGTATCTTTCAAGAATCTGAATACTTAAAATATTTATATCTTTTGATCCAGTGATTTTATTTTTAAAAATCTACTTAAAGATAATAGATTTATATATAAACATGTTTATCATATATAGTAAAAAATTTGAATGGAATTTACTAATCAAAATAGTTTCTTAGTTATATAAATTATATCCATACTGTAGAAGAATAGTGACTAAAACTTACACTTATAAAGAGTTTTTAATGAGAGAAAAACCTTATGATATAATATTAGATAGAAAATTAGAATACAAAGACATACTTTCAATATGACCATTACTGTATTCAATATACATAGAAAAGAGAGTGAAAAGAAATAAACTGAAATGTTTGCGATTCTATTAGTCAGCATTTACTACCTGCTTAATAAGCAACCTCTGAGTCTCTGTGGCTTAACGCTAAAGGTTAATTTCTTGTTCATGTCACAGTACAATGCAAGGTTGCAAGATGGCTCTTCCTGTAATTATCTGGCGACCTGGACTCCTTCCATCTTTTAAAGACTGACTTATTTTCTGTATTCGTTAGGCAAGTGAGGAAAGGAGGTTTCAGATGCATAGCCTGGAATTGAGACACATCACTTCCATCCACATACCACTGGGCAGAGTTCAATCACATGAACCCAACTAACTGCAAAATATTCCCAACAGAAAGAAACGGAACTTGAATATTCATAGCACTAGCATTGTCTTCCTCATTTCTAAGAGGAAATCTAATAATTACCATTTCTTTGCATTTTTCTGCATTTTCCAATTTTTCCCCAGTAACTACGTATTACAAGAGAAAAATATATACCTAGAAGCCCTCAAAGCTTTAAAAGAAAGTGCTCCTTTAATTTCCACCATGTAAATTTACACTGTCTAAAGTATTTCCTTGGACATTCGAAAGTTTAAATTTGGTTCAAGCAAGAGTTGCTGTTTTAATATTTCATCATTAACACCGCAAAAAGAAATTCAGTGCAGTGTGAACAGCCTTTTGATTCAGGTAATGGTATTAAAATACGTTAATAAATGGAAAAGTACATTGATTATCCCCACATTCAACAAATATCTTTAATAAACTAAGGCGTTATACAATCTACCTCTAAATTATGTTTTTATTAGAAAGAAATGAGAGGTGGAGATGTCTGAGATCCAGATTAGCGGACTTCAAGCTCTTTCCTGTCAGCACCCTTTCTACAGTTTATAGCTCCCAAATTGTCTTTCTTTTTGATCACATCAGCACTCTTCTTGGTTGTGGACAGAGAAGAAGTAAAGAGAGAGGATGTTGCAGACATACATTGGCCACTTTCTTCAGTCCT
Organism: Sapajus apella; assembly: GCF_009761245.1. Classification (NCBI taxonomy): domain Eukaryota; kingdom Metazoa; phylum Chordata; class Mammalia; order Primates; family Cebidae; genus Sapajus; species Sapajus apella. The sequence goes on along the minus strand of NW_022436950.1, from coordinate 24,004,572 downwards.
TTCCTTCAATGTCCAGGGGCCAGCATATGTTCTGGGTAGTATTAAAAATCTTGTTGCCCAGGCTGTCAGGGGTGCTGGCAATATTTCCTTTTCCTTCCATCCTTCCATCCTTCCCCCCTTCCCTCCTTCCGTCCTTCTGTTCTTCCCTCCTTCCTCCCTCCCTCCCTCCCTTCCTTTCTTTTTCTTTCTTCTTTCCCTCCATCCTTCCTTCTTTTCTTTCCTTCCTTCCTTCCTCCCTCCCTCCCTTCCTCCCTCCCTTCCTCCCTCTCTCCCTTCCTTCCTCCTTCCCTCTTTCCTTCTTTCCTTTCCTTCCTTCTTTCCTTCCCTTACCTCCTTCCTTCCTTCCTTCCCTCCTTTCCTCCCTCCCTCCCTCTTTCTCTCCTTCCCTCCTTCCCTCCTTCTTTCCCTTCCTTCCTTTCTTCGCTCCTTCCATCCCTCCTTCCTTCCTTCATTTCTCCCTCCCTCCCTCCCTATCTCCTTCCCTCCTTCCCTCCTTCCTTCCTTCCTTCCTTCCTTCCTTCTTTCCTTCCTTCTTTCCTTCCTTCCTTCCTCCCTTCCTCCCTCCCTCCCTTCCTTCCTTTCCCCCAATCACCTATGCAAGAAACATTGATTAAAAACCTACAATGACCCAAGAACTACATAATGTAACTCTAGTTTTTGTTCTCTATTTTTATTTGCTTACATGATGAATGAATGTCTTTTTCAATATGCATATCAGAGAGCCAGTACAGTGACAAAAATTCTTCTTATTTGCTCTAGAACAGCCACTTTAAACACAGAATCTGCACAGACCGCCGTGGAAGCAACATTGTTTTGCTTATCACTTTATAGTATTTGAAGATAGACCTACACTGACAGATGGTTGCTTTCCCTTTTATGCACACATCCGCCTCAAACCTCTTATTCTCAGGTGCTGAAAAAAATGTGGCATAACAGTTTTTTAAAAATCAAGCTAAAAGTAGCAGGTCTAACACAAGGTAATTACTCTTCAAAACAACACAGCTCGCAACCAGAAAGTCTCAGAAAGACTCTAACAGCCATAGCCAGCCCATTACCCTCAATGCATTTGGGGATAAAGAGCCTCGGTGGATACAGGGTGTATGAGCCGCTGACTTTGCCATCACATGCTTGTTAGGCTGGTGGAGTATTGACAGGGGATCTGCAGCACTGATGCTGCTGTACCAGCAGAGAAGCTGGTCATGTCCTCACGCTAACCCAAGCACGATCTTTCTACACTTACCAGAATCCGCCTTCACAGTAGTTCACAAGTGTCCTTCAGTCCCTTAATGCTGAAGAAAAACATGTCTAGAACAAAAGTCCTAAAGAAGAAATTGGATTAACAACTCATTTTATTCTGTAACATTCTAGTTAAAACGAGGAAAGTCTCATTTTTTTTTTTTTTTTGCTCTTCCCAGTTTACCAGATTGAGAAATATAGATTGCTGGTCCATACCAACCATGGGTCATTGGCATTTCACAGTCATTAACATATCATTACCGTTTTTTCTTCTCTGTACAACATATCACTGAAAACATCTGTGGAATATTTAAGAATCTTGTATAAGATCTATAAAAGCACATGAAAATAGGAACGTTTAAGGATAAGAGGGGAAAAGTACTTCTCAAAATGTGTTGTCAGCTTCTTATTTGAATTCTAAACTCTTGGCTGGATGCTAAAGTCAGTCCTGCCTCACTGGATGGGCTTTGCCACGTCGCTGCCTCTGCCCAGTCTTGTATATCTCCTGCCTACATTCACATATTTATGTGGTGGGTTGTGTCTGCAGAACCCGGAGTTTCTGGACATAGAATTTTATTACATGTGTTTGGGATTATTGGATCAACCACTCCACATTAAATTAAGCCCAAGAACATTGGATTTTCTCAATTGTCTGGTTTCGAAATAGATAACACTTTTTAGGTATTTCGACGACTCCCTCCCTTGTCTAGGAGACTCAGGGATTCGGTCACTAATTATGCAGATGGCTTTATTCAGTGCACACAGTAGATTATGCACTATATGAAAAAGTTACTTTAGATTTAGTCCCTGACCAGCAGGCTCCTAGCCTTTATTTAGCATTGGCATTTAAGAGCAAACAGAATTAACTATACTTTTACTGAAATATAATTGCTATTGTGTAATGGAAAGGAAATTTAGATTTTTTTCCTTTTCTATCAGCATTGCTTGGTGGTGATAATTTTCACCATGAAGTGAGAGAAATAAAAGATTCCTATTTTATGAAAGCATTTTTCTGTAATACAAGTATGTTCATTTTCAGTGAGAAAGTGCTTTTCGGGAGTAGAATTAACCACATGATATTTGAGGCTACTGCTTCTCAGTGAGCTTCAAGTTACGTGGGAGATCAATATCCAATCATTTACTCCCAAGAAAGTCTCTGATCCGCTCATAGCATCATTTTCTGATAACAATGTGGGAGACAGGTTTATAAACTGTTTAGGAAAACTAACATGAGTTCCTGTTGGAGCTGGGGGACTGGGATAGGAATAACTGGCATTTTTCTGGCAATGGTTTAGGTTAAAGGACAATATTAATTCTCCTTTAGAATCAAGTGGATAATTTGAGGTCAGGATTTCAAGTGCAGCCTGGCCAACATGGTGAAACCCCATCTCTACTAAAAATCCAAAAATTAGCCTGGTATGGTGGCTCACACCTGTAGTCCTAGCTACTCAGGAGGCTGTGGCATGAGAATTGCTTGAGCCTGGAGTAAGAAGTTGCAGTGAGCTGAAATCGTGCCACAGCACTCCAGTCTGGGTCACATAGTGAGACTTCATCTTAAAAAAAAAAAAAAAGAAAGAAAATATGCATTTTCTTATTTTCTCCATATTCCCTTGAGAAGACAGCTCTAGGCAATATAAAATGTAAACTCAGCTTTCCTTGCTACCACTGGTTAAAAAAAAAAAAACTATTCACAGTTCTCTTCAGAACTAGGCTGGCTTACCTTGGCCTGTGTTTTTATTTGCCCTTTTCTCCCCATATTGCCTTCTTTGTGCCCTGGTTTTCCTTTCCACTTCTGAGTCACATGTTGATGTAACTCAGTATGAAGCCTGAGGTTTGAGAAGACGCGGACACCGAGTTCAGGTACACAGAGATTTTTGTCTGATAACACCACAAACACTCTGCCTGCAGACTTCCTACGCTCGAGACATCGTATTTCCAAACACCAATTTGCCAAGCAGATTGGCTGTGAATGTGCCTGCCTGCTGCTGCTTGTCCATGTGAGGCTGACTGGCTCCATTCCTCTAACTCTTGGGCTTCATTCGTGATTTAGCCACACTGATAAATATAGCTTCTTTTTGAAGTGGAGAGTCTACATTTTTTTCCCTTAGCCTTTTAAAAAATGGACTGCTTCATGCCAAACTTTATTTTTGATGAAATACAACTCACAACTCATCTTGGAAAAAAAAAAAGCTTTTCCAATTTTGAACTGTTGAAAGTTTGAGTCCGAGGTGCTTTGACATCTTTTTGATCATTCAGTAACTTTAGTTTCTTTCTTGTCGATTGCTTCACAAATTGGAAGTTACATGCACCTAATACCACCGTTTCTATTTGATGTTTTCAGATGTGAACAGGGGTGACTCTTCAATTCTTAATTAAATCTCCTCCTCCCCAAGCCCACTTTGACATTTTTACTAAGTTCTTTTCTATTCTATTTATAGTTGATGTATGTTAAAATTATATAGAATGAAAGAGAGTGAGAGAAACATAATAGAGAAATGAAGAGATACAAAGGAAAGAATAAAGTGAATGAGTAGAAAAGGCAATTCAAAGGGGGTGAGAATCTGGACAATGGGTAGACAATTTTAAGAAGAAATGCAATGGGGCTTCTACCTAAGAATATGAAAAATCTCACTTGGTGTAGTTAGACAACTTGGCTTCTTTTATGAAACAAAACATATAAAACTGATATGTTTTCATAAAGAAATGTTCTGTATTTTAAGACTGCCAAAAGATACATGAATAAGGAAGACTCTGATGAGTCACACACACATGCCGGAGAAATTTGATAATTAACATTTAACTATGTTAAATGTTAAAACAAGAGGTCTCAAAAATAATGATTCAGAGTCAGCAGTGTTCCTCTGTCTTTTATTTAGAAAAGATATTGTCTGTGATTTGCATTTAGATATGTCTTAAGAACTCTTTTAGGTGTGGTCTTACTGAAGCCAAGAGCTTGAGGCAAAAACAGACATGCTTCCCCCTCTTTGGTGTTCATGTTGCACCAAAATACACCCAACACGTATGGTCTATGCTGGGAGACCCTCCATGATCATTTAACTTTAAATAGACAGATGGATAAATAGATGGTACTTGCTCTTACTCAGCACTGGTCAAATTTTTACAAGATTGTACTTTCCAACTTGGAGCTCCACATCTTAAGAGAACTCTAACATTTGGAAAAGATTCAGAAGAGACTGTGAATGTTGATGAGAGGGTTGGAAAATGGAACTTATAAGAAAGAGTTAATGAAATTGGAATTGCTTTTCTTGGAGCAGAGAAGAAAAGTAACCTAATAACAGTCTTCCCATTTTTGAAGGTATGTAATATACATGATGATTACCAACTGTTTTCCTTCTCCATCAAAGAACATCAGAGGCCAAGTGCTCAAGCTGAGTACATCACATATAAGGAAAACTTGTTGCTTGTGCTGGTGGCAGTGCTAAAAAGATAAACTGGTAAACGTTGACTTTGTAAAAAATTTTCTGTGATTACTTAAATATTGGATAGTTTTTGGTCTCATATTTTCTGAGGATTGGAAGATAACACTTATGTCATGGTTCTAAATGCATAATGATTTATAAGTCTATAAGAACAGAAAGGTATTTTAAGGACATCAGTGTAGATGATGGCTCAAGATTCATAGAATCTGTAATCTACTTTCCATTAAATAAGTGAAACCAAGTCAGGAGATGTGATTTCCACAGGGACTTTAAATATAAACATTTTAGTGTGATACTCTGATTTCTTACAAAAACATTGCTGTTAATTGACATAAGAAAAGGCAAAATCAAGTGTGTATGTATATAAAATATGCAAATACTATGTATAATATAATATACAATAGATATATGTATACTAAATTATATGGGCACTAAGAACCTCAGTTAGAATTTTATTTAAAAAAAAAAGAAAAATTCCAGAGCTCGCCCTTCCTTCCTTTTCTTCCTTCCTTCCTTCCTTCCTTCTTTCCTTCCTGCCTGCCTGCCTGCCTGCCTTCCTGCACGTCTTTCTGGCTGAGTTTTTTCTTCTAGTGATCCCCAAGTAGATATGCTTCTATGCAAAACTCCTTGTGAAAGCCAATATACTTTAAATATTCCTTATGTTCCCAGGCTGTAAAATAAGCTGCTCAATTCGATAATAAAACAATTTGAATGTCTATCTACTCTATAGTCACTGGTGTTATTGGTTATTTGGTTACATCAATGAAGAAATAAAATTAATTGAATTATTTGGCAAATTTCTATTATTTGTAGTGCTAGGATCATAGAAACATTCTCACAATTTGTCTGCATTTTAACCTTTAACAGAATGCATCACTTGATTTTAGAGGGAAAATCAGTTTTCGTCTAATGCTAGCAAAAATGGGATTAAATATTGCACTTATCAAAAATAGCATTATGTGTTTTCCATGATGCAGGGCTATGTTTATGTTTTGGTTTTTAATCATACAAGTGCATTGTATTCTGTTTTCAGTTCTACTCTTATCACTAGAAGCATTTCCTTGTGCTGAGTAGAACTACAAATATACACACAATTCCCTATGGGTAGGCACAAACAGCTTTGCTTTTCAAATTTAGGCAGCAAACAAATCATCTGCTATGAAAACATGGTTTAATAATTTCTGGTGAAAATATATTAATACCACAGGCTTTCAGATTAAATCATAGAAAGAAAGGTTTAGACTTTTGTCATTTTTTTTTACATTGAAAATTCTTTTTTTGTTGTTGTTATCATATTCATTTTTATTTAGAATAAAATAAAATAATTTAACATAATCATTTTTATTTAGAACACTTTGGCAAAAGGAAGTATATATCTTACTTCTTCTAACTCTGTTAGCAAGCCATCTTTTGGGAAAAAAAATTTTTTTTCTTTTTGGAGACAGAATATTACTTTGTCGCCAAGGCTGGAGTGCAGCGGCGTGATCTTGGCTCACTGCAACCCTGGCCTCCCATTTTCAAGTGATTCTCCTGCCTTAACCTCCTAAGTAGCTGGGATTACAGGCACCTGCCACCATGCCTGGCTAATTTTTGTGTTTTCAGTAGAGACTGAGTTTTGCCATGTTGGCCAGGCTGGTCCCAAACTCCTGACCTCGAGTGATCACATTTTATTCTAGAAAAAAGACATACAGTGTTTATTTAATATAGTGACTTTGCTTAGATGGTAGCTTTTGAAAGTCATTTAATTGGGAGGAGTGAAAAATGTTTTAAAAATTTATTGCAAACATCTTCAAACATTCAGAAAAGCAGATAGGAAAAAAAAAAAAGCAGATAGGATGGTGTAACGAACCCTAGTCACCCATCATTCAACATTTATCAACACTCTACATTTCTGCCTTACTTACCCCTACCTCTCTTCCTTCAAACAAACAAACTAACAAACTCTTTAGTGAAGCTTGAATGCAGTTAAACTTCCTTTGGAAATCAATGATACTTGTGTCAATGTCTAAAATATAAGCATTTTTATTGGTCAATTTATTCCTAATTTTATACTAACATTTTGCTTTAGAATACTGAGTATATTAATTTCCTATAACTGCTGTAACAAAAGACCATAAACTCAGTTGCTTACACCACCACCAACTTACTATGTTATAGGATTGGAAGTCAGAAGTCTGAAACGAGTCTCATTGGGTTAAAATCAAGATGTCTGCATGTTCTCACTCATAGGCGGGTGTTGAACAATGAGAACACATGGACACAGGGAGGGAAGCATCACATACTGGGGTCTGTTGTGGGGGAATAGGGGAGGGACAGCGGAGGTTAGGGAGGTTGGGGAGGGATAACATGGGGAGAAATGCCAGATATAGATGACAGGGGGATGGAGGCAACAAACCACATTGCCATGTATGTACCTTTGCAACAACCCTGCATGTTCTGCACATGTACCCCAGAACCTAAAGTACAATTATATATATGTAAATAATATATAGACAAAAATCAAGGTGTCAATAGGGATGTGTTACTTTCTGGAAGCTCTAGGGAGAGTCTGTTTTCTTGCCTTTTCTGGCTTGTAGAGGCTGCCTGAATTTCATGGTCTCCTTCATCTTCAAAACCAGCAATCGTCAGTTGAGTCTTTCTCACATAGCATTACTTTAACTCTTTCTCTTCTACCTTTCTTTTTATCTTATAAAGACCCTTCTGATTACATTGGGCCCAACCGAAAAATCTCATCTTTAGGTCAGCTGATTAGCAACATTAATTCCATATGTAACTATCATTTACTTTTGCCAAGTAACCTAACATATTCATAGGTTCTGAGCATTAGGATATGGACATCTTTCGGGGCGGGGGTCATTATTTTGCTTCCCATACAGGTCATATTTATATTGATTTGCAAATATACATTTATGTCTTTTATGTTAAATATATAATATAGATTTAACAGCCATAGAGAAACAGCAAAGAAGCATTTTGCTGTATTCTATGGGTTGAGTCCATATCTAATTATGTGGCCTGATTATTCTTTACTCACTGTTCAATCTGAACACACATAATTGTAATTATCACCTCATATTTGGGAGAGTAAAGTAAAAAACAGCAACAATAGCAACAATAGGCCAGGCACAGTGGCTCACGCCTGTAATCCCAGTACTTTGGGAGGCCAAGGCTCATCTGAGGTCAGGAGTTTGAAACCAGCTTGGCCAACATGGTGAAACCCTGTCTCTACTAAAAACACAAAAATTAGCCAAGTGTGGTGGTGCACACCTGTAGTCCCAGCTACTTGGAAGGCGGAGGCAGGAGAATTGCTTGGACCCAGAGGCGGAAGTTGCAATGAACTGAGACGGTATCAGTGCACTCCAGTTGGGGCGACAGAGTGAGACTGTCTCAGAAAAGAAAAGAAAACAAAAAAGCAAAGCAAAACAAAACAGAACAGAACAAAAATGATCACGAAGCAGATCAATTACAGATAGAATAGTTTACACAGGTGGATTGAGCCTTCTAACCAGGAATCTTAGCATCACCATCTATACATTTATTTATCCTAGAGTACATCTGTAGCTCTGTTGCCTAGGATGCCTCAGCCAACTGAAATGATAGGTACTTTCTCTCTGGCTTCTCAATTTTGTCTTCTGCAGACTGCCCTAGGACCTCATGCCATGCCCAGACACTCATTTTCCCTTCATTTTGTTCCCTAACATTGTGGTCAGCGGGGATGCCTCTTAGATTTGCCTTACAGTGAAAAGGGATGGTGTAATTTCACTGTTGCCACCAGCCATAAAGTTGCAGACAGAGAAACTACAGATGTGGAGCAGATGTGGATACTGATCATTTAAAAAGTTCTTTGTAGAGAGCTCTCATAAAAAAAAGTGACTGTGATAAATGTCTGTTTGGTGCTCACATTCTATTCTATTATTTAAACAGGATCATTAACTTATTTGTACTTTACAATCTATTTTATATATTCCATTAAAAACTATTTATTACTACATTATTTCTCTTGAGTTTGGGAGGATGACAGCTTTGCCCTCCCTCTAAATTTAGGATGAATTAGTTTACCTTTTCCTTTTTCTGTTCTAGATGGAGTTGTTCCAAAGGATGGGGAAACACCTTCCTTGAAAGGAGCATATCTCACGGAGGCAGAGTTAGAGCCAGGTAAAATCTGAGCCCAGCCACTTGCACTAGTTAATTTCTCTGAGCCTTCGTTTCTTATTTGCAAAATGGGGCTAACATTATAATCCATAAGTTTGCTGTGAGAAAATGTGGGAATAATTATAGAAGGCAGCTAGTACCGTATCTGCTGCATTATAGGTCTGTTCTCTTCCCCATCCTGTGGAGGAGGCCAGGCCACTAGAAAAACACTTTTAGCCCCACAGGTTTTTGCTTTTAAGTAAAATGAGTTTTCTATTTGTGGGTATCATGTGAAGATTCTTAGATAGACTTCTACAAAATTTGGAAGGTATTTTTTAGGAAGATCTGACTTAGAATTCGGGTTATGTGGCATATGATAAGAATCACTTTAGGAAATCCTGGGAAGCCTCAAAGAAATAGGCAGTCATCATACAGGAGCTGAAAGTAGGGTTGAACAAGGGGTCCGAATAAACGTCATTTAGGAGAGGCCTGCCATATTCAATAATATGCCAATTGATGGAACAAAATGAAACATTGGTTTCCAATAGGTCTTAAATCAAAAGCCACAAGGGTAGGTGCTTTGCAGAGCAGGTATGATTTGTAACCAAATTGCCTCTCCTATGGGCACCCTGTAGATTTCTCTGAACAGAAGTATAGGAGGAAACTACTTTTTAATGAATAATGGTTACTGAGTCGTTCAAACATCCCAGAATAGTCAGTGGGAGCTGAATGTTTTTCCTTCAGTTCTTAAGTCATACAGCCACAGCTGTGGTTCTTCTGCAGGGGCCACAGAGCCCTTCCTCTGCACTTGGGAAGAAATCTGGTGTGCCGGGCCCAAGAGTGAGTCTTCTGGGGGTACAAGAGACACAGAAACAGAAACTTTCCAAGAAAAACACACTGACTAAACCAGATGACAGAGCAGAAAGCATTTTCTGATAAGGCAAAGGGTAATAACTTGGTGAGAATTACACACATAATTAGTTGTTTTCAAGGGCTAGGAAAAGACAGGCATTGTCAGTGTTCAACAGAAGGTAGTTTCGGATTTATTAACATGAATATGAGGGTTTGGGGTTATTTGTGTTTGTGGTACAGAGCTCAGACAGAAAGTCTTTGTTTGCTGCCTGAAGATTTAGTAAGTCAATTTGGTTCCAGCCTTCTATCTCATCCACAGACAGTATCTTCTTAAACAGGATACTAGATTGCATGCATGAAGTTAAGCAAATGTGGAGTAGGAAAATCACCTTATTGAAACAGCTTTTGAGGTATCCTTAACTCACAAGAACATTAGGACATTTTCAGACTTTCTCACCAATAGAGGACATAAATACTGAAGGCAAGATGTAACGCTATACAAACCTCTGTGGCTGGAATAAATATTTTGTACTTCTGGAAAGTCCACCAGAAGACCACTTCCCGATTCAGATCTGTATCAATTAATGGAAGAAAAAAATAGGTTGGATTAGCCAAACAGTGGGTGTTACTAAGACATACTGATGTATAACCAAAATTTAAAAACAGAAGGTGGTTCTGAATTTAACTTGGCTTTAGATAAAATACAAAACAGGAAAGAATGGGAGTCCTCTGTTCTAAAATTGTCTTATTCACCCAGTGTAGACTGGCTACACTGGGTGAATAAGACAATTTCATAAGAAAAGGTTTTGAAAGAATATCAGAGGAAATTGCAAGAGCAGAAGAAAGTAACAAACGCATTGCACAAGAATTTCAGAAGAACCAGGGTCAAAAATACAGTCAGAATCTGGCAGCTTTCAGGAGGAGGTGGAGCGTAGATAAGGACAAAGAGGATGGAAGGGAGATAAGCCAAGTCCAAGGTGCTTTTCAGACTTTCGCTGAGTCAACAAACCTTGCTTCTTTTTACTTTTACTCTTTTGGTGGGCTCTGAATGGTTCTTTTAATCTATATTCAGGCAGAGTAACAGGCATGAGGAATTTATGATGATGTAAAAGTTGCCAGAAACACTCACTAGGCAAAAACTTTTCTTCCAGCAGCCTAGGTAGGACCTCTAGCTAGAGAAGTTGTGTTAAGGCATCTCAGTAGACCATCAGTGGCATCTGGAAGAAGGAGCTCCCAAAAGCCTCTATCACTCACTAGCAGGTTTACACAATTCACTGAACAGATTAAATAGTTTAACACATTAGTCCGTTAACTAGATTTTGAGAAAACAGGGCAGTTACATGTTGGCAGAGCAAAGAGAGAATCAAATTCTGGAGTGTGGAACGTTTACCCAAAATAAATAGGAGTAGCAGAAACTAGGAGCCTGAAGGGAGCGCATTTGTGTGAAAATGTTTTTGAATTCTGATGCCTACAGCTGGATTTTAATGTAATTCAAGTCTGTGAGAATGCAGGTAGAAAACAAAAAGCAGCAATCAATTGTTTGCCTCTTCTGTAAACCCTGTTTATGAAAATAAAATTTATTAGTATTTTAAGCTTAAAACCCTTCAAGATGATGATATCCTTAGTTCTTATATGTCACTAATACACTTAAATAGGTTGCAAATATGATGGAAAGTGAGATGGAAGAGAGAGTGTTTTAAGGCTGTGGGTCTGTGAAAATCCAAGGCCAGATGCTGCTCACCTTACTACGGAACAGGCATGTTAAGGAGCTCAATCTCAAGGACAGGGTCAAAAGGAATGGGCCAGGGTGACTCTTTTTGGAATATAGTGACTGTGTGTTACTCACTCATAGACTCAACCTGCTGATTAACACATGTTGTCTCTTTAATTGGAGAATGAAGTAGTGCAATTCCTGTTTATAGTTGAGGAAGCTAAGGCTTGCAGATACTCAGTAACTTGTTACGTAGCCAGTTGTGGCAAAAAAAATAGAATTTGTATTTAGTTCTGTCTGATCCAAAATAGGTGTTTTTCAGGTATGCACCCCTCCTGCATTGCATTTTGATCAGTTTTGAATTCTTGCGTATTATTGATTGTCTACTTCACCAACATCAAGTAAAAAAATGTATCACGGCCTATTTTTAGCTTATCTACTATTTTATATTGCCTATATCACCAGTTCCTTAGATTTGCAAAAGTTATGAAGTAAATGTAAATCATAGCTGCAATTGCATTAGTGTATTGGTATGGTGCCCTTTCATTGAGTTTGCAGGAGGTGAGCCGTCTTTAGGAATATCCAGTTGTAGGAAGTTCTTTTTCTTTTTTTGTTACTCTCAAAAATTATTTGGTCATACCTTATAGTAAAATACTAAGTACTCTAGTTCTGCTAATTCCTAGATTGAATATTAAAGAATTCCATGACAAAGCAAACTTCAAAAAAAGACAATTTTGATTTTTATATTTTGTTAAAAATTTTAAAATATTATTAAAGTCAAAGAATAAAATCTGCAGAGGCTGTTCATTGGATGTAATTCAGCCACATGTGTTTTTGGTGCAGATTTTTCTCCTTTTCAATGAAAATGTCTTTCTATTTTCTTGACTTGATCACTTTGGTGTCAGGGTGCTTTAAACTCAGTGGTCATGTGTCAGCCTTTTCGTAAGTCAGTTTCTTGCATCCATCTGGGGAATGGCAGAATATTTTGGCTTAGGCAATTCCATGCTTTACTCAAAAGATGATGGAGGCTTTGAGAATGAAAGAAGGAAAATCTCCATTACATACTTTTTACTTTTGTAAAAAAGTAGCTTCCCGTGATAGGGCCCGAAAAAACATTTTGATACGGCATGTGAAATGAGAACAAGACGAGGTGAGAGGCCTTTAATCTTTATGCTCTCCTGAAACATGCATGACCAGCTCTAGGATGAAGAAGGTGAGAGGTTTGTGTTTTGCACTCACATCTGTCTTTCCATCAGCTCCTCCCACCCAGCTGTGTGGTCTTCTTGTTGCTCAGAGCCCTACCTTTTGGCTTGGCCGCCGCAACTGTATTTCTTTTGGCTAAACGTTCCATGCCCTAGAATTTGATTTTCTCTGTTTGCTCTGCTAACACGTAACTGCCATCTTTTCTCAAAATCTGGTTCAAGGACTAATCTGTTAAACTATTCAATCTGTTCAATGAATTGTGTAAACCTGCTAAGGAGTGATAGCGGCTTTTGGAGACTCCTTCTTCCAGGTGCCACCGGTGGCTGCAAGATGCCTTAAAACAACTGAATATTCTCCAGCAAGAAGCCCTGACCCAGGCTGCTGGAAGAGAAGTTGTTTTTTTTTTTTTTTTTTTTGCCTATTATGTGTTTTTGGCACCTTTTACATCATACATTCCTCATGCCTGTTACTCTGCCTGAATATAGATTAAAAGAACCATTAAAAGTCCACCAAAAAAGTAGACAAGCAACTCTGAAATTAGGGGATAGGGCTGGAGTATGGAGGACACAAAAGAGTCTACATTAGCCCCAAATCTAGCCAGCATATGGGAGTAGCAGCTGACACAGATATCTAGAAAGCGAAGCAAAGGCTCACAGCTTCTGCCAGTTTGGGGAGTGTAATCTGGCAGCCCGGCTTCCAGGATCAGTTTATTCATTTATTCATTATCTTATTCTTTCATTCTTTCACATTTCTTGTGCAGCTATTATGAGTCTCAGTCACTGTGGTTAAATGCACCAACTATGCTGTCATTTTCATGGTTGGAAAAGCAGAGTCAATTTACAAAAAAGAACAAAGCTAGGGATTCTGAAATAAAGATTTCTAATTTGCTTTTTTCATGCAGATGCCAATTATCTTAAACTGATATAAAAGAGAAGAAACCGAAATTTTAAAATATATATTTTTATAAATGTGTACCATCTAATTATTAGCTAAAAGTCTTAATCTGAGAAGAGCTAACACAGCTTCTACTGTAATAATAATAATCAACATATCATTTATTGAGTATTTACTATACATGCCAAACCACTGTGCTGTGTGTTTAACGTGAATTTTTGCATTTAATCCTCAGGAAAAAACTCTATGATACAGGTTTGTTATTATCTTCTTTTCCCAGATAAGCAAGCAGGTTAAGAAGTGTTGATCACATAGCTTGAATTTGGAGCCTGAAATTGAACCCAGGCAGTCTGATTCCAGAGTCTGCAGTCTTTTGTTACTGTTACCTGTCTTTACTTCAACCTCAGGCAGTTCATAACCTGTGATGGATCAACTTGATTTTTTGACTTTACAATGATACGAAAGCATTTGGTAGAAATCACACTCAAGTACTTATACAACCATCTGTTTTTCACTTTCAACATAGCATTCAGTAAATTACATGCGATATTCAACATCTTATTATGCAATAGGCTTCATGTTAGATGATTTTTCCCAACTCCAGGCTAATAACATAATTATTCTGAGTATGTTCAAAGTAGGCTAGGCTAAGCTATGATGTTTTGGTAGGTTAGGTGTATTAAATGCATTTTTGACTTATGATTTTTTCAATTGCTGGTGGATTTATCAGGATGTAACCCCATCATAAGTTGAGGAGCATCTGCATTTTTAAAATTTCAAACCCATACAATTAGTTGGGTGTGGTGGTGAGCATCTGTAATCCCAGCTCCTTGGGAGGCTGAGGCAGGAGAATTGCTTAAATACAGGAGGTGGAGGTTGCAGTGAGCCAATATTGTGCCACTGCACTCCAACCTGAGTGACAGAGCAAGACTCCATCTAAAAAAAAAGAGAAAAGGCGAAAGACTAATACAATGTAAAAGTGATAATGATACGCACACACATATGTTTATTGCAGCACTATTCACAATAGCAAAGACTTGGAACCAACCCAAATGCTCATCAATGATAGACTGGATAAAGAAAATATGGCACATATACACCATGGAATACTATGTAGCCATAAAAAAGAATGAGTTCCTGTCCGTTGCCTTCTCAGCAAACTAACACACGAACAGAAAACCAAACACTACATGTTCTCATTCATAAGTGGGAGTTGAACAATGAGAACATATGGGCACAGGGAGTGGAACATCACACACTGGGGCCTATTGGGGGGTGGGGGGCAAGGGGAGGGATAGCATTATGAGAAATGCCTAATGTAATGGGCATAGCAAACCACCATGGCAAAGTCCTCCTACCTTTTTTTCTGTTAATTGCAACACTGATATTTTTTAAAGAAACAAGGTCAGTGTTCTTAGAATATCATATAATCTACACTTGTCTGGTTGTTTCCTTATGATCAGATTCAGTTAAACATTTCTTTTTCCAAATCAAAAATACTACAAAGATGATGGGTACTTCCCAATATTTCCTATTAAAAAACAATCTCAACTTGTCTGGCTAACCACAGGATCTCTCTGTTATGAAGGTACCTTTTTCCTCTTTCTTTGATGTTCAAATTGCACCAGATTTACCCAAAGAAAACTTCCAAGCCAGCCTCTGGCTGGCATTTGAAACATATTCTTTAGTGTTTGAGCATTTCCTTACTTTTTTTTTTCTGAACAATTACTTTGTACTTTTCGTGCCTTTACCTGGAATCATTCATTTCTCAAAAAGCTTTGGTGCCTTTTCATCAGGAATGATATTTAGAAACTAAGATTTGGGCACTAGTGTATTCACTGATACAGGATTTTCATTGTTTAGTATATTTTGTTTTCCTTCTTATTTATTATGGTCACAAAACACAACATAGAATTTACTACTTTTAGGTCTTTTGAAAGGGTCTATAATACATATGAATAGAAATAGAAACATAAGTTCATGAATATTATTATTTTTATCACATTAAATTATAAATCTACATATCATAGGGCTTTTTTTCCATCTCTTCTCATTCCATGTTTGCAACTTCCTTTTTCTACAACTTAAATGCATTTATTAATCACTTGATTATACACAAAATAATTTGTTAAACAACATCAATATCATTATCAATAAAAAACTACTCAGGTCAAGGTTTCTTTGCATTTCTTTTATTTTTAGATTCCATCTTACTCAGAGTATATCGTCAGAGTGCTGCATTCAAAAGTTATTTGAATTACCTTTTCTGACTTACAAATTTCGGCTATTCATTTTCTTCTTTTTTAAATTTTATTTTCTGAACTGAAAAGTATTTATCTGGTCATTCCCACAGAACCTGTATTCTTGACCTACACTTTTGTTGTTCACTCATTCATTCATTCATTCACCATGAGAACCTGGTTCAGTTTTAGACATTGAAATATAACAGTGAGCTGGAAAGGGAAGTCTCGCTCTCATTCCTTAGGGAAATGAACAATAAAGATAGTAATTTTAGTGGTTCATAAATTCTGTGGAGAAAACTTAGATAAGATAAATAAAGACTAAAAACAGGGCAGAAAGAGCTACTTTGGAGTGGGAAATCAGAGATGGCCTTTCAGAGGTGGGGCTTGCACTGAGACCTCAGTACAGAGAAGAGAGTCAGTCAGCTGGCAGAGTGAGCCATGCCCCAGGCATGGGAGGTGAGAGCAGGGAGACCATCCTGACATCCAAAGAGGGACCCTTAGGTGGTGGTAAGGAGTTCAGATTTTATTCTAGTTTATAGGAGATCAGAGGAGTTTTACTAGCAGAGAAGCATGAGATCTGGCTTGTATTTTTCAGAGATC
This sequence comes from Sapajus apella, assembly GCF_009761245.1. Taxonomy (NCBI): domain Eukaryota; kingdom Metazoa; phylum Chordata; class Mammalia; order Primates; family Cebidae; genus Sapajus; species Sapajus apella. The sequence goes on along the minus strand of NW_022436950.1, from coordinate 23,988,262 downwards.
ACTCTAGTTGCTGAGTGGAAACTGGATCCCAGGTAGACACAGGTGAAAGTGATAGGTCCAAGTTCAAAAAAAAAAAGAAAAGAAAAAACAGAGACAATTAAATGCAACATGTGATTCTATTGTCCCCAAAACACGCTGGTGAGAGGATTTGGCTGAGAGTGAAGCAGTCACAGAACGATTGAGAGAGAAGCGAATCAATTCAGGTTATGGTTGTCAAAAGGCATCCTCAAAAAATTATTTTTGAAATTTGATCGGAGTGTTCTAGT
>NW_022436950.1:23914426-23987896 GCF_009761245.1 Sapajus apella | reverse complement strand
TTTTTTAAAAAATTTTTTCTTAAGATGGAGTCTCGCTGTGTCACTCAGACTGGAGTGCAGTGGTGTGATCTCAGCTCAGTGTAAGCTCCGGTTCAAGTGATTCTCCTGTCTTAGCCTACCAAGTAGCGAGGATTACAGGTGCGCACCACCACCCTCGGCTAATTTTTGTATTTTTAGTAGAGATGGGGTTTCACCATGTTGGCCAGGCTGGTCTTGAACTCCTGACCTCAAGTGACCTGCCTGACTTGGCCTCCCAAAGTGCTGGGATTACAGGCGTGAGCCACCTCACCCAGCTCTTATAGTGTATTTCTTACCAACAAAAGCATTCTCTTACATAACTGCAGAATAAAACCATAAAAATTAGGAAACTAATATTGCTTGATTACTGCTTTAAGTCTCAAATCCCACTGACATTTTGCCAGTTGCCCCAATAATTTTCTGTATAGAAAATTCAAGTCAGAATCACATGCTGCATTTAATTGTCATGTCTCCATAGACCATGTCAAATCAAAACAGTTCCTTGGCCTTTCCTTGGCTGCACCATCTAGACACGTTTGATGATGACAGATCATGATTAGGTTTTCATTTTGCATATCTTTGGCAGTAGTATCATGGGAGAAATGCTGTGTTCTTATTGCATTCCATCAGGCAGTGCATGGTTTTTATTTGTTTCATATATGATGCTGTTCACTTTAATCCCTTATTTAAGGTAGGGTCTGCCAGACTTATTTACTTTAAATTACTGCTTTTCATTGGCAACTCATATGTATTTTGTTGGGAGGTACTTTGAAACTTTATAAGCATCCTGTTCCATATCAAATTCTCCATTTATTAATTTCTGCATTTACATGAGTATGAATTCATGGTTTCCCATTTTATTCAGTAGCTTATAACCTACTACTATCGTTATTTATGTTGATATAAATTATTCCAGATTTGGTCTGTAAAAGCCCCTTCAAGCTGGTTTCTGTGTTCTTTTGACATGTTCCCATCCTTACTTTCTGCTACAAAAAGGTATTTGAAGTACATCTTGTATTTTCATTGCCCCAGCCCTAAGATCAGCCATTTCTCCAGGAAGCTTTAGTTTATTTGGGTGGAGAAAGGGAGTTAGAAGTCAAGATCTAAAAGCTGGTTTGTTCATTATTTTATTATTGTTATTATTATTTTTTGAGATGGCATCTCGCTCTGTCGCCATTGACAAGACCTCGGCTCACTGCAACCTCCCCTCCTGGGTTCAAGCGATTCTCCTGCCTCAGCCTCCTGAGTAGCAGGAATTACAAGAACACGCCACCCATGCCCAGCTAATTTTTGTATTTTTAGTAGAGATGGGGTTTCACTATGTTGGCCAGGATGGTCTCGATCTCTTGACTTTGTGCCCCTCCTGCCTGCCTTGGCCTCCCAAAGAGCTGGGTTTACAGGCGTGAACCACCGCACCTGGCCTGTTCATTATTATATTTATATCGTTTCAAAGGACCTCCAAACAAAATGCATATTAGTTGCAAAGGGGAAAGCAGTAATTTACAATAAGTAAGCCCAGCAGACACCACATTAACAATGTCATTGTTATCCACTCAATGAATGAAGCTAGAGAATATGTGTACATGTACATGTGCACATACACACATACATACGCACATTTACATCCATCTGCCCACCACTCAATCTAGAAAACCACTTTTTTACACTGATACTTCCAATTCTATTCCAACATGACAGGATTCAGTCTAGCTTTTCTCCCTTTTTATATTTTCAACCACCTCCTCCAAAAGTGAGAAATCTGGCTTCATCAATCTTTAATGTATCGATTTTTTCAATTGCCCTGTTTGTGACCAATCTGCTGCCCCCTACCCTATGCAGATAACCTCCTGAACACACTTGGATTTGGTTTAGGCATCCCCTAACCCACCTTCCCTCTCATAATCAGCCTATGTAGGTGCCCTTTTTCTCAGATTCCAATGCCCTGTAGCAGGTTATTCTGTGTGGACACCAGCTCAGACTTAGTGAATGCAGACCAAACCTCTGCTGCAGGACCCTCACCACGCCCCCAGCTGCAGGCCCCATGTCTACTTTGTCCTGGCTCCAACACTGTGTGCCAGTCATTTTTAGTCTCCAAATAGTGTAATTTGGGATAGAAAATTGTCTTAGTACAACCTAGAAAAAGAGCCTGAAATGAGGATCTTTATGCAGGAGAAATCTACAGAAGACCCAGAACCTCCTGCCCGCATGTCTTAAGCTTCTACCATGCCGTTGTGGTCATGGTCCTGGTGACTAGCCAAACACAATTAAGGTCTGAGAGTAACAAAAGATGGCCCACATCCACCAAAATGCTGCACGAATTACTGCTTGCTCCCATCACGTGCCAGCACTCTTATCTCCTTATGATGGCCAGGGTCAAGTTCTCCTGCCAGTGTGGAAACTCCTTTCTTTGCCCACTGATCTAATGCAAGAAGTGATCAGGTGACAGGGAAAGCTTTAGGTTGGTGTGACTTTTACTGGAGGTGATGGTGAATGGGGCATTTCTAGTTCTAGCCCTTGGCTACTAGATCCATATAGTCTAGCTATTGGGGACATAAAACCGATAAAAGAGCCATTGGTAAAAATTCAGTGCTGCATCCTAAAGAATTGCTCCTTATCTTCAAAGCGGTGTCTTTAAGAGGTCATTCTAATTATTTGTCACGCCAGTAGCTTCTTGATTGTGTAGTATTGGTATGACCAGTAGATTCTACAGTCATGTGCCCATAGTTACATCTTTTTTGCCATTAAGTAGGTCTCTTAATCCAAATTAATGTTATGCAGTGGTGAATCAGACAGTGGGGCTGGCTGAGGCACTATATGAGCAATAAAGGTGAGCTCATCTCTAGAAGACACATCACTTCTGGTCAAGATAAGTGATTGCTCCTTCCAGGATGTGGGGGTCCATCTTAGAATGCATTGCTGCTGGTCTTGCCTTGGGAAGTTAGTAAACTCTTAGGCACTTCCAAGCAAAGTGGCTTCAATTGCCCAAGGGCTGACGGTAATGCTCCAGGAAAAGTTGCGGTGTGAACTGTTATGAGGAACACCTACAGCCTCCAGTAAAAGGGATTTCCAAGCATTTGGCCTTTTTAGTTCTTCATACCACCGCAGGAGGAACAGGGATAATATTCTCTGATGGCCAGAGAGGCCAGCCTGGTAAAGCAATTGAGCGAAGCATGCCAAGTTGGCCAGCTTGAGAGCTAACGCCCAGCCTAAGGGAAGTACCAATTTGTTATTGCCAGCATTGTTGGCTCTTACAATTTCTCATGAGAATGTGACAATCTAGATTTATTTTCATGTAAACTGTCTTAATTTTTAAAACACTGACATATTATCAGTTTTTTAAAGCAGAAAACAGATGAAATTCCCAAATTAGGATGGATGGAGGAGGGAGGATGGCAGAGAGCGGAGCTGCAGGAGCAAATGGAAGATAACCCAGCACAATGACCGGTTCAGAGTTTTCAAAAACACTCTGGGCCAGTGGTGTGCAGGCATTATATTAGTCTGCTTGGGCTGCCATAATAAAATATCATAGACTGGGGGGCTTAAACAGCAGAGATTTATTTTCTCCCAGTTCTAGGGGCTGGAAGTCCAAGGTCAGGTTCCAACATGATCAGTTTCTGGTGAGAGCTTCTTTCCTGGCTTATAGACAGCTGCCCTATTGCTGTATATTCATGTGGCCTTGGCTCAGTGCATGCACATGGAGAGGAGAGAGAACTCTCTGGCATCTTTTCTTATAAGAATACTAGTCTTACCAGATCAGGGCCCTACCATTATGACCTCATTTCATCTCAATTGCTTCCTTAGAAGCCCCATCTCCAAATACAGTCATAGGAAGGTAAGGGCTTCAACATATGAATTCTGGGAGGACATAAACACCCAGTTCCCTGCAGGCATCAAATAAAAAGCCTTAGATAAAACAAAGGAGGCATGTCCCACAACTAGCATTAAAACACCGGTGTTTGACCTCTGATACAAAAAGCAACCAACTGACTGTGTATAAGGTTGGCCCTATATAAATGCGCTGTACTTCTGTGTCCCAAACTGTGCGTCAGTTAGATAGTATTTGGATCACAATATTTGATTTACTGTTTAATTGATTACCCTGAGTTTTTACCGGTAAAAAGGAATAATGAGAAATCTGGGAAAATTATAGAACTGGAAAATATGCTGCTGAGATTTTCACTTGAGATGAATTGTCTGGTTCAACAAGTATTGACCTAGTAATTGTTCTTTTTGATTTCATATGGAGCTATGTAGTTTAAAGGATTATGCAGAGGAGCAGAAAACTAAAAACAATGTAGACTTGAGAATGAAAATTAGGCACACTGTAACTCTTAGTGTCAGAGTAAATTTACATGTCCCAGCTGATCATGAATTTTAATAGAACCTTCCATCAGAAACCAAAAGGGGGCTCAAGGAACTTAAGACCATATTCCTCTGGCAACCAAAGTAATTGCTCTATATCTGTATAGAGCAATTGTAGAAAGTAAAAAGTTCCTCTTCAAAGTTTTGTAGAAAGTAAAAAGATTTGTAGAAAGTAAAAAGTTCCTCTGTATTGTATTGAAGAAAGTATTGTAGAAAGTTCCTCTTCAAAGTTTCCCTTCTTGTTAAGTAATAATAATAATAAATGTTAGAAATAATAGTTTGTTTTAAAGATTAACTTTCTTAAAGCCATCTTGCATTTTGCTTACAGCTCTTTGTTAAGCCCTATTTTAGGTAGCTGTTAGACATGCTCACAAGCACATATGTTCTTGTACTTTAACCAAGATATCTGTGCTGGACGTGCTCACAGGCATGTCCCAGCTCTCAGCCTATGCTCCTTCCTTATTTAGACTTCCTCTTTTTTTTGGTCTCCATTGCTTTTACCTATTTAGAGAAGTTTTAGGTTGTTAGCCAATCAAGTTCAGTTTAGATTGTGAGGTCTAGCTCCAACCAACGGAGATCAGACACAGCAGTGAGGACCCAATACACAAAGGATAAATATGCCTGCCTTTCCTTTGTTCATTAGCTAACAAAAGCACCCTTTCTGCAGAAAGTAAAATTGCCTTGCTAAGAAAACTTTCTGTCTGAATGCTAATTTTTCCTTGCAGTACCTAGGAACAAGAATTCTGTCTTCAACATGTATTAACACCAAAGTGTGGTTACAAACAACTTCAGTACCACCTGTGAACTTGTTAGAAATGCAAGATTTTCAGCCCCACCCCAGATCCACTGAATCAGAAACTCTAGGAATGTGGTCCAACAACCCGTTTTACCAAGTCCTCTGGGTGATTCTGGTGCACATTATGGTTTGAGAACCATTGCTGTATATTAACAAGATGATAGAAAGACATGAACCCAGGAGAAGGGGAAGCAGCTGACCTTTTACTGAGCTTCTCCAATGTCCCAGGCACCCTAGTAGGAGACTCATCAGCATCAGGGTATGAACCCAAATCTATCTAACTCCAAAAACCATGTGTTCATTCCGTTTAGTCAAATTCCCTTCAAATATGTATGAAGTATCTCAATTGGACCAAGTGCTGCATATATGTTATTCTAGTTAATCTTTACACAGATATTAAGAAGTAGGTTATATTATTTCTATTTCACAGATGGAGAAGTTCAGACTTACAGAAGCTAAGTCGCTTTCTCATGTGGCATAGACAGTAAGTGGCATAGCTGGCTTGATACAAAGTCCATGTTCTCACCTTGCCTCCCTACACCAAACTGTTCCCTTAAATTTTAAAATCTTCTACCTTTGGTTGCCTTTCCTTACCTATTGCTAATCTGTTTTGCATGTTAGAGGATCTCATCTTTATCAACTGGCATCCTTCACCTGAACCACAGAACACAGGAAATGATTTGAATGATGATTCTCCCAATTCTCCCATGGGTGGCACTTAGCTAGTGCCAGGATAACTGTGTGGCAGTGGGAACTAGTTCACTACATACAGTGGAAGCCTTGGGCATCAGGGCTCACCGCTTTCACAGAACCCCCATCAGGAAAGCCTATAAGACATCTGAGAAACTCTTCTTATTCACCCACCTGGCAATTCACTTTGCTGTCTTCTTTCCAAGTTTCTCTTTGAATATCTTCCTTTAGTCAGAAAATTTGGCTAGAGAGCGTATGGTGTAACTGAGAAGACATTGAGCCAGGCCTCAGGAGATTTAAACCAAACACCTCTGCTAGGCAGATGTGCCTCACTTGATAATTCATTTTCATTTCCTGTTTTTTTTTTTTTTCCTCTTCACAGGGAAAATGTGGTCTGGATTAATCGATGTCGAGGACCACTCTGTCCAGTTCCAGCATGCTACTGTTTATGAAAAGAAATTAAGCACGGCTGTCAAATCCCCCTTCTTCATCCCAAAAAGGAATTGAAAAGGGAAATACAAGTAACTCATTATTATGTGTATGTATGTCTTATTTGGGACCCTTTGAATATTACTCTCTGTGGTTTTCTTGGTAGTCAAAATTATTTCTTCAGATGTATTTTTGGAAGGAACTTAGTTCACAAAGTATTTTCATTTAGGACTCAAGCTAGGATAAAGAGCAAGGCTTGTGGTTATTCTAACCATTCTTAAGAAGTCTCTATGATGTCCCGAATCTAACCTACTGTGGCACGTAATGTTATGCAGTTCACGTCAATTCAACCAATGTTACTGTGCAGTATTTTATCATGTGCACATCCAGTAAACATTATATTAACTCAAAAGTTAGTTAGAAATTCTATTCCAGTGGAGAAGTCTAATACTATGAATGACTAGGCCTGCTAATTCATGCTTGTAGAGGTTATGGTAGAATATTCTTTGTGAAAATTTCATTTTGAAGAAGTAGAGTCTATTTTTATTCTTGTCTGGAGTGCATAATATGAAGCTTTTCATATCTCTGAAGCTTTAAATTAGAAGCCATTTTGGGTTGGCTTTTTAAAAGACTCTCCCAGAAGAAGAAGAGTAAAAAGTCTTGCCTTTTAAAATCATGCATCATCTTTCAGTCTACATACATCTATCAAATTTTTAAAAAATTCATAAAGAAAATCTAAAATATACTACTCGAGCAAACTTAGGCAACTATTGCACATTTTTGTAGGAAATTAGATTAGTCAAAATAAGACTTAGAGAATGTTCGAAATCTCTATCAACTGGATTTTTTGTAGGCTAATCAGAGGATTTAAATTACCAAAAGGAGGGGTGGAGAAGAAAGAATCTCCTAACACTTAACTGCCTGCAGCTGCTATTTTAGCATCCAGCCAATAAAGATTTATAAACAATCCATTCTTTGTTTCATGCTGAGGTCCTTCAGTATACAGAAACGAGGATACAATTTAGCATGGTTACTTTCAACATAGGACCACTGGACCCAAATCTACGTTTATGCAAAACAAAGAATGCAAAAATAGAAGTATGAGGAAAAATTGGTATTAAGAATTGAATGATATGATCACTTATACCCATCCCCAGCCTAGCCAGCTTAATATTTACACACTAATAGATATTTCTGCTTAGGCATTTAATCTGTACAGAAATTAGGTCAATAAGAGCGTCAATTTTCTTTTTTTTGCAAATGTACAGATTTGCTGAAAGCATCCAAAACTCTCCCAAATAAATTTAGTGTTCTTCCTCTTTTTAAGAATTGGGAAGTATACACATGATTGAGTAACTGAGAGAGTTAGACTGTAAGACATGAATACAGAATGGGCACAGTGGCTCATGCCTGTAAGCCCAGCACTTTGGGAGGCCAAAGTGAATGGATCTATTGAGCCCAGGAGTTTGAGACCAGCCTGGACAATATGGCCAAACCCTGTTTCTACAAAAAATACAAAATTAGCCTGGTGTGATGGCACACACCTTCAGTCTCAGCTGTTTGGGGGCCTGAGATGAGAGGATCACCTGAGCCTGAGGAGGCTGAAGCCACAGTGAGCCATGATCACACCACTGGCCTCCAGCCTGGGTGACAGGGTGGAATCCTGCCCCACGTACTCCCCAAAAAAGACATGAGTACTAAGCATATGTATGTCATATGTAGAGAGAGTGTTCTATTGTGATTAGGTAAAATTAACAACAATGTTTGTCTAGCATGTTGAAAATTAAAGGTAATTATACTTAGGCTAAAGACAGGTAGACATAATTATCTGTTAACATTAACATTAATCATTTGTAGTTTTTACTATTGCTGTACATATAATCTATTTTTTCTAAAAATAGCAAATAATTTTGACACTCTTTTATTCATTCATTGATCCATTTAATACATGTTTATTGAATACTTTGCATGTGCCGTGCACCCTGATAGGCAAGGAGAATACAAGTAATAGGACAGTTAGGATCCCTGACCACTGCATCTCAGTGGGTGAAACAAACAGTAAACAAACAACTAAAACTAATGAGTTTAAAACTGATACTCAAAGGATAAGAAGGAGTCAGCCATATGACTCCTTCTGGGCAACCAGTAACGACAGGAGCCAACGTGACTGGAGTTAGATGAGGGAGGGAGGTACCAGGAGCCTGGCCATGGGGGATTTGTATAATATGGGAAAAGATTTGGAATTTATTCTGATACAATGGAAGTCATTAAAAGGTTTTGAATCAAGAGAGTAACACGAGATCATTTTTGTTTAAAAATAATCATCGCACTGGGCGCAATGGCTCACGCCTCTAATCCCAACACTTTCGGAGGCTGAGCCAGGAGGATGGCTTGAGGTCAAAAGTTTGAGACCAGCTTGGCCAACATGGTGACACCCCGTCTTTACAAAAAAATGCAAAAATTAGTCAGACGTGGTGGCACACACCTGTAATCCCAGCTACTTGGGAGGCTGAGACATGAGAATTGCTTGAGCCTACTAGGCAACGGTTACAATGAGCTGAGATTCCTCCACTGCACTCCAGCCTGGGGACAGACTGAGACTCTGTCTAAACAACAAAATAAAAAAATAATAATCATTGCTATGGCTTGCATGTGTTCCTTAAACATTATGTGTTGGAAACTCCATCCCCAATTTGGCAGCGTTGGGATGTGGTGCCTGATGGAAAGCCTGGCCAACGTGGTGAAACTCCAACTCTGCTAAAAATACAAAAATCAGCCAGGTGTGATGGCGGGTGCCTGTAATCCCAGCTACTCCTGAGGCTGAGACAGGATAGTCTCTTGAAACTGGGAGGCGGAGTTTGCAGTAAGCTAAGATTGCGCCACTGTGCTCCAAACTGCGCAACATAGCAAGACTCCGTCTCAAAAAGAAAAAAAGTTCCATTTTGGATGAATTATCCAACTGGAGATAACAGTAGGCAGTTAGATATTCAAGTTTGAAGCTCAAAAGCAAAGTCTAGACTAGAGATAAAACTTGAGGAATTGTCAGTATATAAATTATAGGTAAATTCATGTAAATAGAAGATATAATCTAGGGTCTTATAACAAAGAAGGAAGAAGGACCAGAACGAAATCCTAAGAAATCCCAACATTCATAGGTTGAGAGAGGAGGAACTAGGAAATTAGACCAAGAAGGTGAGATAGAAGAAATATAGAACAGTAGGATTTGTGAAGAAGAAGGTTTTAGGAAGGTGAGTGTTCAGTCAATTAATATTAAACGTGCTGAAAATTCTAAGGTAGCAGATACAATTAGTACTGACTAGGCCAAATAAAAAACTTAAGCTTTTTATTCCCACTATCCATTATTTATAATCAATATTACTGTTAATAGCTTTCCCTGTTTTTATAGACTAATAAATTACCTGTGCCGTCATCACACTTACCCACATTCCTACATCTTCACACAGATTTTGGACCTTGCAATAAGATTCTGTTGCTTCCTCTTTACTTGTCTTCTACAAAACACTAGTTCTCTGCTCTATTTGTGTGCCCTACCAGCCAATCTGTTCCTTATTTCAACCATGACCCCCAAGTTTTCAGAATTTGAACCCCGTGGTTGTAGATTGCTTGGGGAGGAAGATGTCATGGCCATTTTTGACAACTAAAGAGACCTGGGAAGGTAAGAAACAGAGTAAGATTTGTGGGGCCAGAGTGGGTGGATCACCTGCGGTCAGAAGTTTCAGACCAGCCTGGCCAACATGGCAAATCCCCATCTCTACTAAAAATACAAAAATTAGCCAGGCGTGGTGGTGGGTGCCTGTAATCCCAGCTACTTAGGAGGCTGAGGCATGAGAATCGCTTGAACCCAGGAAGTGGAAGTTGTAGTAAGCTAAGATTGTGCCACTGGGGGATAGAGCAAGACTCTGTCCTCCCCCACTCCCCCAAAAAAAAGAAAGAAAGAAAAAAAAGAAAGAGGCTAAGGTTGGTGGCACAGAAAATGGACACAGGGCACACAACTCAGATAAACTTTGTATTTCAAGCTCCTTAGGACAATGAATGAGAGGGAAAAGGCGTGAGTGAAGGAAAGGGGCTGGCTGAGTTTCCTAAAACTATTTAAAGTAGGGTTTATCTTTTTAAGCCAACTAAAACTAAAGCTTAGTAATCAAGCCCAGTACACTGTGGACAAGAATCAGTTAAACAGCAACCCCCTGGAAAAACAGCACACCCAAATGTTGCTAGTGAACAGCTGGAGAGAGACCATTTTAGGGAATATTTCAGTCTAGAAGTTGTTCTCTCCCCACCACGGATTAGACAGGCCTGTAAAACTCCTTCCAGCACATCAGACAAGATAAAGAAAGTATTTTTACAGATGAAAAGAATGTGATACCTTCCTCTTTTGCAAGGATATGTGAAGTAGCATATGGATGGGGAGGAGGACTGGCACTTACAGAAACACAGTTGATGAAACATTGAATGTTTATGTCTGAAATTTGAACAGCTGGTTCCAGACTGAGAATTCACATCTGTAACATGTCTGCTGCTAGACAGGAAAGTGATTATTCTTCCATGGATTAGCATGGGATGCAGAAGAAATTGAAAGATGCCACAAACCTGGAATGACCTTGGAAGAAGATGAGCTGAATAGGAGTCAAACAGCCGCACTGCACTGTCTTGACCATACCCTGCCAAGCGTTCCCTCAGTTTTTCAGTGAGAAGGAATAGGTATTGGATTCCAAAAATGGTAGGTAAAGAGTTCTAAAAAGGTAAGGTGCTGGAGCCAAAAGAATGGTGAATGAGGACAGAGAAGCAGACAGAGGAGCCGAAGATGCAAATGACAAACTTCAAAATTTCCTTCTTAACATAATTCTTATATGATGTTGTTTTGCACCTTTCCTTTGTTCTAGCTCCAAAGAGGTATGTAGGTCTTTTCAAATTTGAGATAATACTCACTACGTATTTTCTCCTCCCTCATACAACCTGTCCCATAAATCTTCCAAGGTCAAGGAAACCTGAGATACTATGTCATGGAATACTTGATTCAGGGAAAAAATATGATTTATCACTACAGCTAGATGTTTATAATCCAGGCAGTCATGCTAAGTATGTTATTTGTTGATACTGATGACTTGGCTGAAAGCGCCTTCTCTCCAAGTTTTGTAGCCACCATTATGGCTGTGCAGTGGACAGAGAATCCGTGCTCAGGCTGGCTAGGGTGTCCTGTTTGAGGGTTCTCATGATTGGGTATTGGCTCCAGCTTAGTAACTATTAGGATATTGGCAATATTAAGCTATCCATGGGATCCTTTATCAATCTTATTCCCTGAAACAGGAATCAAAAACACATATAAACCGGCCAGGCGTGGTGGCTCATGCCTGTAGTTCCAACACTTTGGGAGGCTGAGGTGGGCAGATTGATTACTTGAGGTCAGGAGTTCGAGACCAACTGGCCAACATGATGAAATCCCATCTAAAATACAAAAACTTGCTGGGTGTGGTAGCGTGTACCTGTAATCTCAGCTACTGGTGAGGCTGAGGCAGGAGAATTGCTTGAACCCTGGAGGTGGAGGTTGCAGGGCACTGGGATCATGCCACTGCACAGAGAGAGACTCCATCTCAAAAACAAAAACAAAAACAAAAACAAAAACAAAAAAACCCTCCAAACCTGAAAACACATAGACAAGAGAATGTGGGGACTCTGAAATGTGTGAATGAACCAAAGCAAAATCCCCCCCATTCTGTCCCTGGTTCCACAGAAAAAAAGTGGCTGCCATGTCTACACTGGAAATTAAATCAATGCATGACTGAAAACAATGATGTGTTGGCATGAGGTTATATAATTAGCCAAAGAAAGCTTTTCTTAAATAAAGGGTGAAGAATGACATCAACTATTTGGGTTATCTAGCCATATTGCTTCAAGTTGGGCTTGTTTCCTGAAATCTTTTCCAAATCCTTTTGGATTCATTTTCATTATATTAGAAACTCTGCAATAAACCAGTTAGGAAAACAATTAAGAGAAAAACAAATAAAACACACACTAATCTTTTTGTTAGCTACATAATTTTGTTGACATTCCTCCTGATTTTAGAAGGCTGTTATTAAATGATAGCTTACATCAAGTTTACACTGAAAGAAGGAAAAAAGAATTAAAACATGTCTTATGAAGTTCACCAGTGTAGATAGTTTAAATTTAAAATAAAATGTCTTAATTGTGTGTCTCCACTATCCGAATGCCTTATCAACTAGATTTGTATCAAGTTTTGTGGTATCTGTGTGTGTTTGTGTATGTATGTGTCTATCTAATTATCCATTTCTGTTATCTATATCATTTGAGTCAAAGTTCTTGCATTCTTTCTACATTTGCCAAATGTATAAAAAGACAAATGCCCTAAAAGTGTATTTTATATATAAGTGGGTTTTCTTTCTCCCAATGGCTCAAAAAACTATGTAGGTGGAAGATTTGGCTTTATCTTGAATGAATCATCTTTAAAATCAATACTGATTCACGGTGAAAATGATCATGGGGGATTATTTTCATTTTTCCGTGTTGAACATACCATTCCAGAAGTCCTGTGTCAATTCCCAGCTTAGCCGCTGACTCATTCAGCCATATTTCCCTCCACAGGATGTGAGGAGGTGGTATGTCTGGGACCATAAACATCCCTAAGGCATCACCCCCACCTAACCCGGGGGCTTGACTGAGTTTTAAGAAATCAGGCCCAGGCTCAGCCCTTGTGTTTCTGTATTGTCACCAGAAGCCTGAACAATAAATCATAAACCGTAAGTAAGAAAGATTGGGGGAATTATTTCCTTTTCCACACAGTTTTAAAGATGGGTATAATCAATTCCTTTTCTACACAGTTTTATACTCTAAATATTATAGCCCTCCTACCTTTTCTGCAATGTGGATATTTCTAAACTTTTACATGTAGTGTGGAAAGCACGTTGGAATTAGGAACACATACAGATTGAGGAGCTTACAGTCCTTGAATCAGGTAAAAACCTGAACTGAAGAAAGTCTGTAAAGATCTGTATCATGGCCTTGTAGGGTAGTTGTTATATGGTGGACACCAATCGAATCTAACTGCTGTCCTCATTAGAAGAGAAAATTTGGATACACGAAGAGACACCAGGGATGCATGGGCACAGAGAATAGACCAGGGAGGACGCAGTGAGAGGCTGGCCACCTGCAGGCCGAGGCAGGAGACCTCAGGAGAAGTGAAACCTGCCCGCACCGTAATCTTGAACTGCCAGCCTCCAGAGCTGTGAAAATAGTTTCTATTGTTTAAACACCCTGTCTGGTATTTGTTATGACAACTCTAGCAAACTAATACAGTGGCGTGGTAAAAAAAAAAAAAAAGCTCAGTTTTGAAATACAGTCATGAGTTGCTCAGCAATGGGGCTATCTCCCAAGTAATGTGTTGTTAGGTGATTTTATCACCATGCAAACGTTGTAATGTGTGCTTCCATAAATCTAGACAGAATAGCCTACTACACACCTAGGCTATAAGCTATGACCAGTTGCTCCTGGGCTACAAGCCTGCATAGCATGTTACTGTACTGAATGCTGTGCTCAACTGTAACATAATGGTAATGATTTGTGTATCTCAACATAGAAAAGGTACAGTAAAAATATGGCATAGAAGATTATACAGTGGTACAACTGTATAGGACAGCTGCATTATAAGCTTGTGAGACCCCTGTCGTATTTCTGGTCCACCACAGATTCAAATGTCCTTATGTGGCACCTGACTGTACATGAATCTGAGTACAGCTTGCAGCACTAGTGTCATCTTGGAAAAGTTGCTTAAACTCTCTGAACACCAGTTTCCCCATGTAAATTAGGGATAACGATAACTACCTAACAAATCTATACAGTGAGGAATCTATATGATGAGGAAATGGGCACGCAAAGTTTTAATAACTTGCCCACAAATGCTCTGCTGAGCTGTGGAAGGGCCAGCTACAAAGCAAGCTTGTCTGATCTGTAACCTCTACTCTCTCAAGTGCCTTTAAAAATATTTAGAAGATTTATATAGATTTTAGGAGTTGATCAGCCAGAGGCAGCCTTCCAAATTTGACCTGACCCACGCAGAGACTGGAGTAGCCCCTGATTCAAGTAGGTACTCAAGAAATGTCTGAGGGACTTTGCTCTCTGCTGGGACAAAGGCGTAGAATTTTTCAATTAACCAGATTTGGATTTGAATCCACATTCCGTCACTTAGCTGGGTAACCTGGGGCACATAACTTAAAATCTGTGACCACTGATCCTACATATAAAACACTAGGAATATATTATGTTAGGTGCTCAGTACATCTTATTTCTCTTTGGAGAGTCTGACTCCAGACACAATTCCAAGTCTTTCTGAATATCAGAGTAATATTTAAACAATGTGTGTGCTAGGGAGAGATGCGTTTGCTAGGGAAGGTCTGACGGAGAGGATGAGGCTATAATTACAATATTTATAATATTTATATTTCGATTGCTTATGGTTACTCACCAGATGATGAGTAAACAGGATGGCCTTTCTGAAGGAAAAGCAACTATACAAAGAAGTTCAAGACAAAGCTTGACCATCGGGCTGATACAAAGGATATTAATAATCCTGTCCTTGAAGTGCCATGTGAAATCTTGATTTCTAAATGGGGAAATAAGTAAAAGTAGAGATGAAATAAGTAAAAATCTATTTATGCAAGAGAAAAATCACCACTAATTTGCTACAAACTTCTAGACATTTGTAACTTTGTGTATATTTCTATGTATATAATTACTTTCTGTGCATACGATTTGATAACTGCCCTTCTCCTAGGTCACAATAGTTTATGGACCTTTTTCCATATTTCCACATCATTAAATAATCCACTCAGCATTATTTTAAATGACTGAAAGGTATTGCATTGTTAGGATGTGCCAGGATTTTAAAACAAATCCTTTTTGTTGGACATTTAGGTTCAGCAAACTTTGTTTTTAAAAATCAAGAGCTGAATTATCTGGGCGTCCATCTGATTGACGACTTAGAGGTTCATAGGATGAGTTGAGATAAACTGAGCTTGTGAATGTGAGCCTGCAGGGTGGGTGAAGACAGAATGCCTATGTGGGTACTGCAGAAAAAAAGTAGGGAAAGTGCAGCACTGTGAGAAATGCATTTCCACCTTAATTTTACTGGGAAAAAAAAATCAGTTTCAAGGCCTAATAGAGCATCAGTTATCTATATGCCGCTTGGAATCAGTGTATTTTCAGCATCAACTAAGGACTACTATTTTGAACTGTATCTCAAAAGACGTGGAGTAGAATCTCCAGATAACCTTTTTCAGTCTTAGCAACCGGAAAGAGAGAAATGACTTGGATATTTATAAACCTTATAGATGATTGTGTGAAACTTGAGTGTTAAGATAAATGATCACAATTCTAATTATGCATTTTCTTATGAAAGTCATAGAGATATTTTGAGGCAATTCATAATTTTTGGTATGGTAGTTATTATTCTCTTCATAAAGAGATAAGATAGGCATTTATTTCCTCTGCCCTTTAGATTCATAAAACAAAAGTATCTTTTATGGAATCAAATACCCAGCTAGCAAAATGTGTCAGGCTTACCAATTAAGCTAAAAAATATGAAAAAGGTGATGTCTGTTTAGTTTCTCACAATATTTTCTTTTTCCCTGATCCCAGATCTGTGAGTCACTGTTCTGTGTGAAAAATATTTGGAGTGAGAATTACTCCTTGACAAGTTATGTTGTTAGACAAACTTCCCTGTCACTCAAAGAAATGACCCTTATCTCTTTCTTTACTGGAAGAATGTCTTGCAGAAGCATTTAATCTAGTCCAGAGTAATTTCAGAGGTTGACCACACTGCTCTCAAGTCATTTCGTAAATACCACCACCTCATTTTAAAGAAAAGAACTTCTGTTTATTTTCTTGGTTAGTTGATGCTAGTAAGTCTCATCAGTTTGGTTCTACAAACAGAGGTCCTGACAATTTTATTAAGAGCCCTGACTTAATATAATGATTCCTGAAAAAAAAAGCCTAGATTAGAATATTTAAAAATTAAGTAAGTAGATAATATACAATTCTACCAGGAGGTAAAAGGATAGAATATCACAATTGCATCTCTTAGATCTATTATGAACATTAAAACCATCAGCCTGAACACTTACTAGATTTTTTAACTATGCGATGTGTAGTTTTTAAAAAAATATTTTTACTTATATATGCCCTCCTGTGTCCACTCACCTTCTCCATTCACATCGCCCTTTCCCCTACCTTCCAATAAGCAAATATATCTTAACTAATGTCAAGCCTTAAGAGATGTTTGTATTGACATTCTATTTAACTTTAAGGTAAAACTAGAAAATGTTAGGGGTCACCTGACTGGTGACATCACTCTCACTCTTTTTCTAGGTTTTTATTGTCACTGTTAACTGGCATGAAATGAGGAAATCTTATATCTGATAAAGCATTAATATCCAGAATATATAGGGAATTCTAAAATTCTACAATTACCATAAATGCCCTGATTCAGAAATGACAAAGGACTTGAATAGACACTTCTCCAGAGAAGTTATACAAATGGCCAATAAACCTGTGAAAAATGTTCAAACTCATTAATCTTTAGGAAAATGCAAATGAAAACTACAATGACATCTCACCTCACATTTAGGATGACTATTATAAGTAAAAACAAAAACAAAAACAAACAAACAAACAAACAAGTGTTGGTGAGGATGTGGAGAAATTGAAACCCTTCTACACTGATGGTGAGAATGTAAAATGGCGTGTCCACTATGGAGAACAGTATGGTTGTTCCTCAAAAAATTTAAAGTAGAATTACTATATGATTCATCAATTCTACTTCTAGGTTTACACCACAAATAACTGAAAGCAGGGCCTTGAAATATAGTGAAATTGAATTGAAATGTCGCAAAATTGAATTGAAAGCAGGATATTGAAACGTCTCTGGAAGAGAGATTTGTATGCCCACGTGATAGGTTTGGCTCTGTGTCCCCACCCAAATCTCATGTTGAATTGTAATCCCCAAGGTTGCAGGAGGGACCTGGTGGGTGATGATTAGCTCATATGTGGCGGATTTCCAGCTTGCTGTTCTCCTGATAGTGAGTGAGCTATCACAAGATCTAGTTGTTTAAATGTGTGTAGCAGTTCCTCTTTGCTCCCTCACTTCCTCCTGCTCCACCATTTGAAGAAGGTGCTTGCTTCCCCTTCTCTCTTCCACCATGATTGTAAGTGTCCCAAATCCTCCCCGACTATGCCTCCTGTACAATCTGTGGAACTGTGAGTCAATTAAACCTCTTTTCTTTATATTATTACCCAGTCTTGGGTAGTTCTTTATAGCAATGTAAGAATAAACTAATACAGAAAATTGGTACCAGAGAAGTGGGGCATTCCTATGAAGATATCTGAAAATGTGAAAGTGACTTTGGGTAATGGGCAGAATTTGGAACAGTTTGGAAGGTTAAGAAGAAGACAGGAAGATGAGGGAAGGTTAAGAACTTCCTAGATATTTGAATGATTTTGACTAAAATGCTGATGGTAATATGTACAATAAAGGCTACGCTGAGGTGGTCTCAGATTGAGATGAGGAACTTATTGGAAACTGGAGCCAAGGCCACTCTTGCTATGCTTTAGCAAAGAGACTGGAAGCATTGTGCCCCTGCTCGGGATCTGTGGAAATTTGAACTTGAGAGAGATAATTTAGGGTACCCTGGTGGAAGAAACTTCTAAGCAGAAAAATCATTCAAGAAGTGACCTGGCTGCTTCTAAAAGCCTATGCTCATTTGCATAAGCAAAGAGAACTTATATTTAAAAAGAAGCAGAGCACAAAAGTTTAAAAAATTTGTAGCCTGACTGGCAGAAAAGAAAAAATCATTTTCTGGGAAGAAATTCAAGCCGGTTGCAGAAATTTGCATAAGTAAGGAGGAGCTGATTGTTAATAGTCAAGACAATGGGGAAAATTACTCCAGGGCATTTTGGAGACCTTCACAGCAGCCCCTCCCATCACAGATTTGGAGGCCTAGGAGGGAAAAACGGTATTGTGAGTCAGGGCCAGGGCCCTGCTGCTTTGTGCAGCCTCAGGACATGGCACCCTGCATCCCAGCCACTTTAGCTCCAGCCATGGCTAAAAGGGGCCATGGTATAGCTTGGGCCATTCCTTCAGTAGATGCAAGCCCCAAGCCTTGGTGGCTTCCATGTGGTATTGAGCTCACAGGTGCACAGAAGACAAGAGTCGAGGTTTGGGAGCCTCTGCCTAGATTTCAAAGGATGTATAGAAACACCTGGATTTCAGGGAGAAGTCTGCTGCAGGAACACAGCCTTCATGGAGAACCTCTACTAGGGCAATGCAGAGGGAAAATGTGGGATTAGATCCCCCACACAGAGTCCCAACTGAGGCATTGTCTAGTGGAGCTGTGAGAAGAGGGCCACCATCCTTTGACCCCAGAATGGTAGATCTACCAACAGTTTACACTGTGTACCTGGAAAAGCTGCAGGCACTCAACACCACCCTGTGAAAGCAGCCTTGGGGGCTGTACCCTGCAGAGCCACAGGGGCAGAGCTGCCCAAGGCCTTGCGAGCCCACCCCTTGCTTGTATCAGTGTGACTTGGATGTGAGTCATGGAGTCAAAGGAGATTATTTTGGAGTTTTATGGTTTAATGACTACCCTGCTGGGTTTTGGGCCGACATAGTGCCTGTAGCCCCTTTGTTTTGGCCAATTTCTCCATTGTGGAATGGGAGCATTTACCCATTGTTTGTACCCCAATTGTATCTTGAAAATAACTAACTTGTTTTTCGTTTTACAGACTCATAGGCAGAAGGGATTTACCTTGTTTCAGATGAGACTTTGGACTTGGACTTTTGAGTTAATGCTGGAATAAGTTAAGACTTTGGGGAACTATTGGAAAAGCATGATTGGTTTTGACATATGAGAATGACATGAGATTTGAGAGAGGCCAAGGGCATAATGATATGGTTTGGCTCTCTGTTTCCACTCAAATCTTATGTTGAATTGTAATCCCTGGTGTTGGGGGAGGAATCCGATGCGAGGTGATTGAATCATGAGGGTGGATTTCCCCCTCGCTGTTCTTGTGATAGTGAGTGAGTTCTCATGAGATCTGGTTGTTTTAAAGTATGTATCGCTTCCCCTTTGCTCTGTCTCTTCCTCCTGCTCTGCATGTGAAGAAGATGCTTGCTTCTCCTTCACTCTTCCACTATGATTGTAATTATCCTGAGGCTTCTCCAACTATGCTTCCTGTGCAGCCTGTAAACTGTGAGTCAAGTAAACCTCCTTTCTTTATAAATTACCCAGTCTCAGGTAGTTTTTTATAGCAGTGTGAGAACAAACATTATTCAAAATAGCCAAAAGAGGGAAGCAACCCAAGTGTCCATAGACTAGATGAAAGGATATCCAAAATATATAGTAAAATAAGCCAATCATTAAAAAGACAAATACTGTGTGATTCCACTTATATGAGGTACCTAGAGTAGAGAAAGATCATAGAGATAGAAAGTAGAATGGTGGTTTCCAGGGGCTAGAGGTAGAGAGGAATGAGGAGTCATTGTAGTTTTATAAGATGAAAAGAGTTCTAGAGATGGATGGTGATGATGATTGCACAATGATATGAATGTACTTAATGCTACAGAACTGTACACTTAAAAATCGTTAAGACAGTAAATGTTATATGTATTTTACTAAAATTTAAAAATATTAGAAAAAATGGGGGATTTTATACTCTTTTTAAGCAACATTTTAATTCCATTTTTGTTCATTTTAATAGTAGTTTTTATTTTCATTTGACCTGACTTATCCAGTAGATGTGTTTGATAGTTGCTTTGCATTATGTAACATTTCAGCAATAAATCTCTAGTGAAAATATTTCATTTTCATGATGATGCTTACATATGATAAGGTGATGATAAAATTATCATAGGTGCTCATAGAATCTGTTAACAACGTTTCAAAGATAAGCGTGGGCAAACTAGGCCTAGAGTCCTCTAATTAGCTAGGATGACTAGTTAACAAGCAGACAAGATCAGGCAAGTAGTTTTATGTCCACATGCTTGCATGAGGAAGTGGCTGAAGGGTGGAGTGTGTATTTTGGTCAAAAGAATGTTTAGTGATGTTTTCTTTTCCATGTTGGTTATAATTCAGCCATCCCAGAAATCTAAATATATTCAGAAGCATTGTTGGTTTTGAAAACACTGATTATTTTTGTTCATATGTCTAATAAACATTACATGGCCCTTCTTGACTATAAAAAAAAATCCAACTTTGCCAAAAGAGCCCTAACTGGAATGATTTATGTGCACTCAATATCAGGAATAAAAGTTTTATTGGTTTTAGCCAGTAAAATAATTTTGTGTTTTTGGAATCATTTTTCAAAATGCTTTATTTTCTAAACACATTACCCAAAAATACTGGGGATGGATTATTGAAATATCAATAATTATCATTGTGTTTCTCTAGTTTGGCTAAATGGAAACAAAGACAATACATACAAACTATAGTGGAGCTTGAGAGTTTAAAACCAATTCCTACAGTTCAAGATGCTTTAATTTTAAGTATAGTGCTAGGAATATCTCTGCCACTTCACTGGAAATTTGCTCTTGAGTCCTATAGAATGTCTTTACATGAGTTGATGCACACTCCTCAGTTGATAATTCCCTCAATGACTACCCGAAATCGCTGATTTTCAGATAGTCACGTAATGCACAGACATCTCTACATTCCATAGAACAATTTGAAGAATTCTCAAGGGGCATAGCTGAAGGGGGAAGAAAATTCTTCATTTTAGATGACACATATGAAAGCATTGTCAATCCTGGTGTCATTATGCTTCGAGAGGAAAAAACAAAAAAACAGAAACGGACTGCTTTGTTGTTTTAAAAAGTTATAAAGATAGTTGATGTTTATAAATTCAAACACATTAGAAATCTAAAGCGAAAGTGCAAGTCTTCTTTGATCAATCCCGTGCTCTAAAAGTAATCACCGTAAGAGTTTGGCATATATATTTTTCTAGATATTTTGTTTGGCTTCTGAAAAAAAAATATGTATTTATCTAGCTTTTACAAAAATAGAATTAAAAACACATACTTTTCTGTAACTTACTTTTTATCATTTGATAATGATACAAAGAAACCTGCACAGAGAACTGCTCATTCATTTTCATGTATGTAAAGTGTTTCATTTTAACGAATGTCCTACAACATGCATAACTCATTCCTTTTTGATGGATATTTAAACAACATGCTGGTTATTTTCTGCTTGCCTGTTTCACAGCTTATTCTCTGCTTTAACCTATAGTTCTTTATGTTCTAGGATGGCGAACCTTGGCCTCTGGTTGGGTTTAGCCGATAGGAAGCATGCTGGATCTGGAGTTGGGGGCAAGAGGTCATGATATTTCTTCCATTTCTTTCTTCACTGAGCTGCATTTTCTGGAAGTGATGGAGCTGTTCTAAACATAATTCCTTCGCCATGCTTTCACTCTGGTTCTATTAACATAGTTTCTTTTTTGCCTAGAGGTGGTGATGGCTTCCAGCTGTTGCTAATCTGTATGACTTACTGTCTCCTACAGGGTCCTATAACCAGTGATGAGCTAGTACATTTTTAGGATTTGGCAATTTCTGTGGGAATGAATACTTTTGCAGTTTCTGATTTCAAGATACCAACTTAAGGTCACCAAATATAATGGTGGGAAGAATTGTGCACCAGAACACCACCACCCTTATCCATGCTGACACCATCATAAATTAGTCACTTGGTTAACTTGAACTGAGTTGTTTCCTCTCATAATTCTGACTGCCATAAATGATTTCCATTTCTTTTTCCTCCCTCCCTCCTTCCCTCCCTCCCTCCCTTCCTTCCTTCCTTCCTTCCTTCCTTCCTTCTTTTCTTCCTTTCATCTCTCCTTCCTTCCTTCCTTCCTTCCTTCCTCTGTCTCTCTTTCTTTCCTATTACAAGTAACAGTAAAGCAGCAAGCTTTCTTCTATGTATGCCTTTGCACATATGAACAAGTATTGCTAGAGGTTAAATTCTGAGAACTGGGCTAAAAGTATGTCAATTCAGTATTTTCATAGATATCACTTAATTGCTTAATAAAAACTTATATTAATTTATAGGTCCTCAAAAAGCTTCAAAAATGCCTCTTTCTGCATAAGCTCATCAACAGCACATATTTTTAAATTTTTAAAATTATTTTCAATAGATTAAAAATGATCCCTTTTTGTATTTACTTGTATAATATCATTTTTGTGGCTGAAAATCATTATATAATTTAGCATTTAATAAATTTTTGCTGCATGTATGTGAATTGGGGGACACAATAGGCAGGTATCTGAATTCTCTTGGAAATTTAATGAAGGGTCAGTGGCTGCTCCACTGTCAGGAGTAAAGGAGAGATAGTCATTAGTTTGCTTAGGAAATGGCTGTGTGAATGTTTCCCATTGTTGTGATCTGAATTGGTTGTTCCCTCAAAATAAATATGTTGATGCCCTAACCCAATGTGGCTGTAGATAGGGCCTATAGGATGCAAGGTTAAATGAAGTCATAAGAGTGGGGCTCTAATCCAATAGGATTGTGGTCTGGTAAAGAAGAGAAGTCTCTCTCTCTCTCTCTCCCTCTCTGTGATGTTCTCATGTGAAGACACAGATTGAAAGCAATCATCCAGCAAGGAAGACAAGTCCTTACCAGAACCCAACCTTGCTGACACCTGATCTCACACAGCCCCTGGAACTGTGAAAAAAATAAACTTCAGTTGAGTAAGCCACCTAGTCTATAGTTTTTCTCTTAAGGAAGCCTGAGCTGACTAAGATACCCATGGATCAGAGGTGAGCAATTCGCAAGAGAGAACCAGCATGGACATGTTTTAGATCCAGGCCAAAAGGACTATATGGAGGTGGTCTGCTAGACTCCTAAGGGGTTGCAGAAGAAGACAGTGACAACTCAGGAATGGGAATATCCCAGTAATGAGCGTTCTTGAAAGAATCCATGAAAGTACCCAGAGAAGAGTCAGTTTCAAACATCTTTTATGTCTAGAAAAACATAAAGGTATCTTATGATAGTAGTGGTTCATGTTTTCATCTACAGATGGAGAACTTCACTCACCAAATGTATTTTACTGGAACAGAGGAAGACAAAATTAGCACTTTAATTCAGTGTCATAGGTCCAAAGTATTCAAATAAGTGACCCCCAAATGGAACTCTCTAGCCCAGGTTTTCTTGTGGATTCCTCACCTATCATTTTGAAGCCTAGGCCTCCCACCTCTCTTCTCACTGTTTAAGATATGTTTCAAAATGCAATCGTTCAACATCAGAATTTACTTTCCCTATTCTCCTCCAACCAAGTCCCCATCAAAGGTCAAGAAAGAGAACTGTTTCCATGCTGCTGCTTATTTTATAAATTTGGGAGCCAGAGTCATCTTTGTGCTTTCTTCTCACTTACCTGCTCTCCACCCCCAAATAAATTCTATGGGTTAAAACTCCTAAATATACTTCACACCACCCACATCTCATTATCATTCCTGAGACCCAGCCATCTTTATCTTCTGTCTGGCCTCTTGCATTAACATATTCACTGGTCTCCTGCGTCCTCTTTGGCTCCTTCAAGTCTATTCTCTTACATAGTGGCCAGCGTGATCACAAAATAGTGATCTGGTCATGCCTCTTCCATAAAGCCCTCTAAATTGGTCTTGAGATAAAGACCCAAATCCTGAATATCATCTGTGAAGCCTTTAATTTCCAACACTGGCCAACACTGCCATCGCCACTTTCCCATCTTCCCATCACTCACCACCCAGTGGCCTTCAGTTTAAACTTGATTTCTTTCTTGATTCCCCCAAACCAAACTACTTTCCTCTTCTATGCACTCTAATAGTATTATATTTCCCATACTTTTATGACCATTTTGTAATTGTAATTAAATAGATATTTATGTAATTATTTATTTACTTTAATGTTAAGTAGATATTTATGTCATTATTTCTTTAATGTTTAATGTTAGTCTCTGTCACTACACTATAAGCTCCATGAGGGCAGGGATGATACTCACCTGTTCTCCGCTGTATCTCCAGAACCCATTCAAGTACCTGGCACATGGAAGGGACTCAGTAAATATTTGTCACATAATTGACTAAGAAAATTCTGATACTAAAATCATTTCAGAGGAGGTTCAGGAGAGTATATTCCTAAGCCATGGACATAAAAGGTACTCAACTTCTGTGCCTCATGTGTTTTCTGAAACACCTAACTTTGCATTGAGACTATATGTCTGTTCTGAGTTAGGACTCAGGTATTAATAGGGTATTCAACATAGAGATAGAATTATTTACAGCGTTAACTCAATATAAGCAAAAGGATGCCCATCTTCACCTAAGATACAGTGGAGATCTTGGGTCACTTCTGCTAAGAACATCAGTGACGGATGGGATTGGGGGAAGGCAACATACAGATTTTAACATCATTAATTTTTTAAAAGTCTGTTAACTCTAACATAGGATGACATTAAAATTAACTTGTTTGTTTCATGTATGCCATCCAAGACATGGTGCTTTGATGTTGTATAAAGGAAAAAAATAGTTTTGCTTCAACTTTTCACTTTTCTAGATGCTTATATTAGAACCACTCCAGTCCTTGCCCAAATATGGTGACATAACTTGAAGAAATTAGCTTGAATGTATAGTTTGAAATCCAGACTGGCTGTAACAAAACCCCAGTGA
This sequence comes from Sapajus apella, assembly GCF_009761245.1. NCBI lineage: Eukaryota > Metazoa > Chordata > Mammalia > Primates > Cebidae > Sapajus > Sapajus apella. The sequence goes on along the minus strand of NW_022436950.1, from coordinate 23,962,883 downwards.
GTCAAAGTAATGTGATTGTTCCCAAAATTTGGATGAAGGCCAATCATTCATAGCTTGCCATTTCCAATGAGATTTCAAAAACATAAATACTTTTAGAATCATTATTAAGCAACAGCAATCATAGTATATAAAATAGTAGTAAATTCTAGTAAGAGATATAAATATACATTCAGATTGCTTAAAACAGTTATTACAATATCATTTATATCTACTAAGATTATTTCTAATAGCAAAGCCCCATAGTATAAGTTTGACAAGACAGGGATTTAAGAGAAAGTATTGACTATTCAGTGTAGGATACAAAGTCAAAGAAACTTGTCAGCCCACTCAAAATTAGAATTTATATAGTCATCATTTATTTTTGAACTTTTTCTCAAATGCCAGGCCAATATTTATAGAGCCTGAACTGAGCCAAGTGGCAGCCAGCATCATGTGGCATGTGGCTACCTTGGATGGTGTTTCCTGGATGATCTCCACCCTCCTCCATCTCTTCCAGCCAAAAGTATTCTTTATACCTGCACAGGGTCTGGAATTTTACCATTTGACATCTTTGAATTTCTTAGGGTTAGAGTATCCTGCCTTCTATGAAAATTCAGACATGGCTGAAAAAGGTAAGTAACATAAAAGCACATTATCATCACTGCCAACTTACCAAATAAAAGGCCAGACCATTATCAATTATCAATATGTTAATTCATGCTTACCTCTGCAAATTAAATTGTTGGTTATTTAAAAATAAGTATCTGTTTTAGCCTCCTTTAGGCTATAAAAAATGCAAAGGTCCTTGTCAAGTGACTTGTAGTTTGTAAAGCACTTTTGTATACGCTGTCTCCTGATACAGAACACAGGAGTATTCTGAATGAAAGAAAGGACAGAGGCTTGGGATAAGCTGGCAGCAGTGAGGAACTGAATATATTAGTCTGTTCTCACACAGAAAATAAAAACATATTCAAGACTGGGTAATTTATAAAGGAAAGAGGTATAATGGACTCACCAGTTCCATCTGGCTGGGGAGGCCTCACAATCATGGTGGAAAGCAAAGGAGAAGTAAAGGCATGTCTTACATGGCAGCAAGCAAGAGAGGTTGTATAGGGGAACTCCTATTTTTAAACCATCAGATCTTGTGAGACTTATTCATCACCACAAGAACAGTAGGGGGGAAACCACCCCCATGATTCAATTATCACCACCTGGCCCTGCCCTTGACATGTGGGGATTATTACACTTCAAGGCGAGATTTGAGTGAGGACACAGCCAAACCATATCACTGAGCATGAGGACCTTGTGTGGCAGTTGGGTGGGACCAGAGAGTCAAGAAGAGAATAAGAAAGGGATGTGGGTATAGAGGCCCTGAAGTGACCTTTGTCCATGTTTAGTTTTTCCCAAGAATGGTCCTGATGTTGGCTTTGCATATGCTTATTGGTTTGATAGAAATAGAATTAAAGTGATTTTGAAGGGCTAGGGGAAGAATCTACCTCCACGGTAGATTCTTGATGATACCACTGGAACCAATGGAAATGTCAAAAGTTGAGTAATCAATTAAAAGCCCCAAACCCTATTTCTAAAGTCAAATAGAATAAAACCCATTCTTTTTTTTCATGTTTGAAGTGGTAAAAGTTGTGGTTTGTTCTCACATACAACATATTCAGTTTTAATCAGAAAGCCTCAGTAACTAACTAGTTTTCAAGGGTTTGTGTTATTTAACAGAGTGTACAAAAATTTCGCCAAGATACACATTAGAAATTGGCCAGTTTAATCACTTCTCAGTCAGCTTATGCTCCCCTTAATGACTGGTGGTATTTTTACTTTGAATTATCCTTGCACAAAATAAAAGTAATGTAGCTGCATTTTTTTTCTAACAATGTTTTGGTCCAACGCATCTATATTTTGATCATGTAGCAATTTTCTAAATTAAAGTTGACAATCCTTTAGTTTCTGCCTATAAACTTTGATGTGATAGATCTGAAAAAACCTTATGCATTCAAGTCATAGCGTCGGCTTGGGGAAAACGCATTTGTCGGATGCGATGCTGCTTTCTGATGTTTTTTGACTCATACGGGCAGCTCTTTACACTAGTAGATTTTGAGACATTCACATTGTGAAGCAGGATGACACCAGGCCATTTTAGGAAAAGCTAGAAAATTTGTGGTAAAATAATTTAGTTATTAATGTGATGAACAGGTTTATACTATGTAACTGAAAAGATCAAAGTACTTAAAATTGCGTTATTATATAACCTCAACTTTGCTCAACTTTTTAAACATTGTTACAATCAGCAATGTAGTCATTCACTTTAGCTATTTTGATGGCACATAGGATTTGCACCCTTGAGTACAACTTTTCTACTTAAAGATTTATATTTTTTTTACATGCGGAGTTGAGTTAATCATGATGGCTTCCTATTGTGACCAATCTGTGAAGTTTCTTCTCTTATTTTGTTGGTATTATCATTTTTCTGTTTTCCCCATTCTCTACTCCATTGTCCCTCTCTTACTCCAAAGGTCCCTGCTGTAGTGTGTTTGGCTTATAAATCAGTATCCTTATATGTTTTTGAAAAAAATACGGTGTTGTTTGTATGATGCATTTTGAATTACACAAATAGTATTACATCATAGAATGTGCTCCATTTCTTACTTTTTGCATTCAACACAGTGTTTTTGAGATCCGTCCATGTTGTTGTATGTAGCTGTCATTCATGGGTTTTGAGGTTCTGTAGTAGTCCATAGCATAGCAGTGCCATATTTAACCTAGCGATTGGCATATGGGTTGCCTCCAATCCCCAGGTCTCTGGCATGGATCACTAGGTGGATGAGACAGTCATTCTTTACAGAGTCCAAAAGGAAGGGCAGGTATTACGGGAAAGAGAGTGCTTTGTTTTAGTGCCGAGTTTAAGTTACCTATAGATCATCTTAGTGGGTGTATAGAGGAGGCATTTGGCTCTATGTGTGCGCCTTTAGGCACATAGCCCAGCTCTCAAAAGACCGTAGAGGGCATGATTTAGAGTCATCAACATACAGGCTCACATAGACGAGACTACTGGAAAAAAGCATGGTGTGTGAAGGTTAAAGGGCTGCTGACAGAGATCTATGCCACACCAATATGTAAGGGAAGGTAGAGGCAAGTACTTCTTAGGCATGTGAGCTGTTGTGGTCCTTCATAGGTGCTCTAGGCCAAGGGTCAGTAAATACTTTCATGTGAGCCAACTCTGGCCAACTACCTGTTTTCTGCTTAAGAAAAAAAAAAGTTTTTTATTAGAACACAACCTCACTCCTCTGTTTACGTATTATCTGTGGCTGTTTTTGTGTCACAGTGGCAGAATTATGTAGTATTAATAGAGGTTATATCATCTAGAGAGCAGAAAATATTTACTCTCTTTTCTATGGAAAATGCTCACTGACCGCTGAACTAGACAATGAAATTAAGGTTTAAAGAGAGTGACTCCGGGATTCTTAATATTTCGTCTTTGTACTGCAAGCAGGTAATGTAATCATAGTGTATCCTGTATGCTCGATAAGCAGGCATATTGTAATTCTATAAAAAAAAGTCTTTTGAATGTATCAGTTTCCTAATATAAATCCACGGGAGTCAGGTTTGCTTTTCTGTGGAAAACATGACTTTACTTCTGTTTGCCTGTTATTCTCTGCATGGTGTGATTAAGGTTGAAGAGCTTCGGTGTTTCATATATTTCAGTTCCTCTGGGCATGATTACCCATGATTTTATGCAGTGTAAACGCATTAGTAGAAAGGAAAGCTCTTTTTTATTGTGTATTTTTAAAATGCATCTTAAAGGCGACAGAAGCCTCAGTAGAAGTGTTGGAAGATAGATTTCTCAATCTCAGATGAGCAATTGTTGCTTTCTACTTCAAGTTTGAGAACCTATTCTCACAGAGCTGATTAGTCTCTTCTTTTACATCCTTTGGAAGAAACCTTTTTTTTTTGAGATGAAGTCTTACTATATCACCCAGGGTGGAGTGCAGTGGCATGATCTTGGCTCACCGCAACCTCTGCCTCCTGGGTTGAAGCAATTCTCTTACCTCAGCCTCCCAAGTAGCTGGGATTACAGGGTCCCACCACTACGCCCAACTAATTTTTTGTATTTTTAGTAGAGACGGGGGTTTTACCCTGTTGGCCAGGCTGGTCTCAAACTCCTGACCTCATTATTTGCCCACCTCAGCCTCCCAAATTGCTGGGATCACAGGTGTGAGCCATCGCACCCAGCTGGAAGGAACTCCTGCATGAAAGCACTCAGCTTTCGAAGACCTTCCTTTGAAGCTAATCTGCATCAGAAATAGTTGCAAATATATGAGACTTCAAAATTGTGTTTCTATTAATAAGTTTTTATTTCTCCTTTTTAAATACTGATCTTTACTAAAAAATCATATGTTCAGCAAGCACCACCATCATCAAGATAAGGCATTGTCGACTTTTGTCAATATTGAATTCCAAGAAAAGAAACATTCTGTTTAGTCATTTTCTTTGCCTGAATGAGTATGTAATTTTTTTTATGGTTTAGTGGATTAAAAAGCGTATTTGATGCACAGGTGTTTATGTAACCAAATCCTCAGTTGTATTCCCGAACTTAATAAAGATGTTAAAATAGGATGAGTACACACACACACACACACACGTATATACACATGTGTGTGTGTGTGTGTGTGTGTGTGTGTGTGTGTGTGTGTTCTAAACCCTGACTACACATTGAAATCACTTAGGAGCCCTAAATGAGAAAAAAATACTGCTGCCTGGATCCCATGCCCAGACATTTGTATTTAGTTACTCTGTCGTACCTTTAAGTCATTGGACTTTTAAAAAAAGCTCCTCCAGGCGATTACAGTATGATGCCCAAATCGAGAACTGTTGTTGTAAATAATTATTTAATGAAATTAATGGGCGGCATAATGAGAGAAAGTTTAGAGACCATAATAGGAATGTCAGTCTATGAATTTGTTACTGAAAAGAAGATAAGGAAATTATTTTTAATTGGAGGAGGGCAATTATTAGAGCTAGTTATAAAATATAGAATGTGTGGAGTCTTTGAGTTCAGCAAAGCACCTACATGTCATCAAAATCTTGTGTAGAAACCAAGGAAGTAGAGAGACATAGCAGAATGTTTACATTTTGCAACCTTTAAAATCAAAAAGTGATTGGACTGTGAGCCCCTGTACATGACCTGGGGAGTAGGCGCTGCCCCTGATGCAACTTACAGAATGAGAAAATCTTAATGCAAATGAAGCAAACCGTCGTTAAGGCGAGAGCAATATATGCAGTGCTGTCCGGCACTGTCGTTCTTCAGCTTCAGCAAACATCAAAATCACCTGGCAGTCTTGATTAAATGCAAGCTGCTGAACCTTACTCCAGAATTTCTGGTTCCGTAGGTTTAGAGTAGGACCTGAAATTATGTATTTCAAACAAGTTTCCAGGAGCTGCTGATGATGCTAGGACAGGGCTCACATTTTGAGAACCTCTGGTCTAGCAAGCTGCCACCAAGAATGAAGACTGGGCTGGGAAACAGGGTAAGAGTTTTTGTTTGTTTGTTTTGTTTTGTTTTTTGGTGGAGGGAGGGAAATGCTAGCACATACATTTTATTGCCTGTAGATGACAATATGATGAAACTGTTGGTTTATTCTGGGTTTGTATACAGAAGTGAAGTGCTAGTTTGGGTCTGTTATCTCAACATGTTAAGGTTGTGTTCTTACTTTTGAATAAGCATTTGAATATTTGTAAGGACCTTTCCATTTTCATACTGTAACACAAATTCTAAGTACTTTTCCTTTGTTGTACTAGAAAAGAAATGATATTTGAGGGGATCATTTCATTCTCCCTAAGCTGAATTAACAAACCACCTCAAGTCATTTTCTTGGTTTTAGATGATGGCTACCATCTGGTACTTGGTAATTTAGCTGTGACACCTGGTTTCCTTTAGCCTAGCTGTGCTAGACAGTAACTTCATACTAGTAAAGTTCCTTTTGCTAAGTTTGACACCTGATTGGGAGGCAAAGATGTACTAATATAACTAAGGCTCTGTCCACACTTTTAGAACAGTATTAGCTATGGCTGGCCCCCATTCTGTGTATATACTTTTGGAAAAAAGATATTTTCTCATTTCAAGCATTCTTGGGGATAGAAAAATATGCAGTTCCATCAAGGCTGTGTCTCCTACATAGATAGCTCTTGTGAGAGTCCTCAGAATAGTTACCTCAAGGGAGCCAGTTAGAAACTTCCAATGGGCTGGACAGATATTGGTAAGACATAGTTCAGAATTACAAATTTTACCAAAGTTTATACCGTATTTTTTTTTAATGTGAAGATAAATGGTAATGTTTAAGCCTTTTCTAAATATAATAGACATTTGGATGGATGTGGCTTTGAGGTTCATTTTTTTGCCACTGCTTTTGAAATATATAACACAACATGTTACTGTAAGATAAAGAATTCATTAAAATATAAAGAGTTCTATGCAATCGGAATCAATTGCTTCATTTAAGATTTGAGGACAAAAACTGTTTTAGTCTTTAAATGAAGGAGAGCATGGTGGGTGAAAACAACCTTTTTTTAATTAAAAAAAAAGACATGCTGTTGAAATACAGCAAAACAAATAAATGGGAACTGCGTTTAATTTACTTTCTATAAAGCTGTCCGTGCTGGAAATTCACTGCTAGCAAGTGGGAACAAGGTCTTACTTGACTTGGTTTGGCTAATAACCAGCATTTTCGGCAGCACAAATTATAAGCAATATGGTTACTTTTTAAAACCCCAATCTTTCATAATTCAAATTCAATAAACGAAACACTTTCCCCCTCTCCAGATGTCTAACAAAATGAGTCGACATTTTGCCCATTACAGCTACCTGATTGTGAAGTGTCTAGTTCACAATCTGACAAAAATAAACAAATGCACAAAATTAGGAAAAGAAGCTCAGAGATGAAATTAGTAGCCATTTATATGACTCCGATGTGCCTGGAAAACAGGTGAGAATGGTCCTTGAATCATGCTTGCAGCAATTCTGGGAAAAGTGTTCCAGCTGGGAAAACAATGATTAATTAGAGATGTGCTTTTCACATCAAACATACACACTTGGCACTGAATGATTTGTCCCAGGTGCTGCGTGAATGATGAGACGAATTGCATGTCTGTCCCCAAAGACTGAGAATTCTAGAATCACAAGCATAGCTTTTTGTTAGAACTCATGCTATCTTAAAGTCAAATAGACAAGTAGAAGTAACACTGTAAAACAAGATCTACAATGCATTCAGTGTTGAGTGAAGTCTTGTCTTTAACAGCATTTGCCTTCAAATTGTGGGCACCAAATAACGTTTGGAACTCTAAGTTGTAGATTTAAAATGCACAATTCCCTTGAAGCATAAATGCTATCAAATAAAAGAACTGGATAGAGTGGGTTTTCAAATACTAGTGTGCTTAAGAGTCCCCTGGAGTATGTGTTAAAAGGGTAGATTGCTTAGCCACAGTCCCTAAAGGTGTTGATGTAGAGTCCAAGACTTGTTTATCAAGCAACCCAAGTGATTCTGATTCCGTTGGTGTAGGACTATTTGGGGATCAAAGTTAAAAACTTCTGCTTTCATGCTTCTATGAAAGAGACCCTGCCCACTTTAGAATGTAGACATTCATTTCATTCATTCAACAATATTTATTGAGCACTTAAACCCATGCTAGGGCATAGGGATACAATGGTGAACAGAGCGAACAGAGCAGTCAACCAATAATAACAGCTTAGAGTCAGGCAGCTGATGGTCTGGTAAGGGGAGACAGACATTCATCCCTGCATCACACAAATAATTATGAAATGACATCTTTGGTAAGCGTACATGGTAATATGAGAGTGGAGGAATGAATATGACAGCATGCATCTTATGAACTCTACAAAGGTAAACAAAACAGCTCTTAAATTTAAATTCTACAAGTTTCCATTTCATGCCTTGCTTCTAGGCAAGCCCATTTGTCAGCATGCTACTCATGCCCTACTGTGTTGCACAATGCTGGAAATGGTGTCTATGTTCTACACATCTGTGGTGAGATAACATGTAAGGCTGTAAACCATGGACTGAAATCAGAAACATTTTCTTTAAAATGAATCATGCAATCGAATGAAAGAGCCTGGTGTTAGAATCCATGAGGCTTCCAGCAAAAGCTCACATCTTGATCAAGAAGTACAATTTTCATGAAGAATGCAAAGAGTGATTTAAGAATTAGAAGACATTGCAGGCTAGATACTGATGATCCAACAACACATTCTTTAAACATTGTTTTGGCATCTCAGGTCCTGGGCTGGGAGTGCTGTGGAAAGATTACAGACTGAAATGTAAGCCTGGAAACTATGAAACTACTAGAAGAAAACACTGTGGTAACACTCTAGAACACTGGTATAGGCAATGATTTCTTGAGTAAGATGTCACAAAGCACAGGCAACCAAAGCAAAAACTGGACAATGGGATTACATCAAGCTAAAAAGCTTATACACAGCAAAGGAAACAATCAACAAAGCAAAGAGATGACTCACAGCACAGGAGAAAATATTTGCAAACTGCCTGTATGACAAGAGACTAATATTCAGGATGTTACAGGAAAGGTGTCCTGATCCAGACCCAAAGAGAGGGTTCTTGGATCTCACTTAAGAAAGAATTCAGGGTGAGTCCACAGAGTGAAGCAAAAGCAAGTTTATTAAGAAAGTAAAGTAGTGAAGGCACAGCTACTCCATAGACAAAATACTACAGCATTCCCAAAAGTAAGAGGAGGAACACATCCACCCTAGGTACAATGCTTGTTTATATACAGAATAAAAAAAAAGATCATGGGGAGACATGCTCTGCTACAAGAGTTTGTGATAAAGGATTAATTTTCTTAATTACTATATTTTGCAAGAATCAATATTATCTTTAAAGCAAAATTAGGAACGCCTTTGTTCTCAACATATTGGGATGTTAGGACATTTCCAAGTCTGGGTCTGTTTAATAAACATTATCAATCTGTTCCCTTAACCATAAACTTCTGGAGGCTGGGAGTATCTTTCTTTCTGGGAATGCAGTCCACCAAGCCCCAGCCTCATTTTCCTAGCCCTCACTCAAGATGGAGTTGCTCTGGTTTGAATGCCCCAGACAAGAATATATAAGGAGCTCAAACAACTCAATAATAAAACCCAAAAATAATCCAATTTCAAAATGGACCAAATAACTGAATAGAGACTTCTCAAAAGAAGACATGCAAATAGCCAACAGGTATATAAAAAAATACTCAATGTCACTAATCATCAGAGAAATGCAAATCAAAACTACAATGAGATATCATCTCACTCTAGTTAAAATGACTGTTATCAAAAGATAGGCAATAGCAGATGCTGGTAAGGACTGGGGAGAAAGGGGAACCTTTATACACTGTTGATGGAAGTGTAAATTAGTATAGCCACTATAAAGAACAGTGTAGAGGTTCCTCAAAACACTGACAACACAGCTATCATATGATCCAGCAATCCCACTGCTGGGCATGTATCCAAAAGAAGGGAAATCAGCATATCAAAGAGATATCTGCACTCCCATGTTTATTGCAGCACTATGCACAATAGCCAAGATTTGGAATCAACATTAAGTGTCCATCAACAGGTGAATGGAAAAAGAAAATTTTGGTAATATACACAATGGAATATTAGCCATAAAAAGAATGAAATCTGTTCTTTGCGACAACATGAATGGAACTGGAGGACAATGTGTTAAAATGAAATAAGCCAGGCACACAAAGACAAATATCACATGTTCTCAATTGTATGTGGGAGCTAAAACAAAAATTGAACTCATGGAGAGTACATTGAGGTGATAGACATCCCAATTATGCTGATTTGATTATCACACATTGTATGCTTTTATCAAAACAACACATGTACCCCATAAATATGTGCAACTATTTTGTATCCCTAATAATTAAAAATTTAAAAAATTTAAAAAACAGAAGAGCACTCAGGGAGCTCACATTCTAATGCAGCCATAATCAGTGCACCCACAACCAGTGACAGATGCTTTCATCAACACTGCCCATGTGCTGGGTACTATTAGGATTTGGGGAGCAGAAGATGAATTAGCCTTAAGTGATCAGTCCAGAGGACAGTGCCTCTCTGTGTGTAAGGAATAGTCAGCAAATATACCTTGAAGCTAGAGAGACTTTGATTCAAATCCCAACTCTGCTGCTCCATCAAAGTGACCTTGAGAACATCACTTAGGCTTTCTGAGAACCAGATCCTTCCTGTATAATGTCAGGCCAATACTTGGCTTCAGAGGTGTTACATTGTAGTCCATATGTAAGTCCCTTTGTGTAACATCTGTTTTGACCCAGGGTACCAATTCAATGCAGCTTCATATTCACTATGAAGACTCCACTCTGACCCTACCATTTTAGCAGGATGATCTCACTCAATTTTGTATGGAAAATAATAGGAGGTGCTTATATTTCGTTCTCCACTGTATTTTGTTCCCAAACTGCCCATGTTTTTCCAGAATCCTCTTTCTCTTCTCTGTCCCTTGCCAGGTATGGCCTGTAAATCTTTTTAGCTCTTTACCATAGTTCTTGATCTCTTCCTTTTAAATGCAGAATTATTTAACTTGGCCTGAACTCCTCTAAGCTTGCCCACACACATCCTTCCAGTATCATATTCTAGCATCCTTAGAAAAGAAATGTATAAATATAAACGTGAATATAAAGAACAAATAATTTTTTTTTGTTCCAGAATGTTTAGAAATAATATACAGTCTGTCCTTTGTGTATGTAGGTTCTACATCTATGATTCAACCAACCTTGGATTGAAAATATTCAGAAAAAAAAATATGGTTGAATCTGTACTGAACATGTATAGACTGTTTTCCTTGTCATTATTCCATTATTCCCTAAACAATACAGTATGACTGTTTACATAGAATTTATATTGTATTAGGTATTATAAATAATATAGAGATTGTTGAAAGTATATGAGACAGTGTGTGTAGGTTGTATGCAAGTACTTTTCCATTTTATATAAGGAGATTGAGCATCGGTGGATTTTTGTATCCACCGATGGATCCCCATGGATATGAAATACAAAGGGATACAGTCATACAAAGGGATGACTGTAGAGAAAATACCGGAGCACCAAGATGAAGTTGGATAAATGGTCTACAAGTACCAGTAGGGCCTTGACTGATTGTGCCTCTTTGTTCTGATGTTCTATGATAACAATCATGTATTTAGAAAATTGTTTTCATTTGAACAGTTCAAAGCAATATGTAATCTTTACTATTTATCATATAAAATACAGAACAGAGATAATTGCTTTATGGATGAAAAGATTGTAGCACAGAAATATTACAATGCTCAAAGTCTAGTAATTAGCTAACTCCAAGAAGAATAGAACACTGGGGAGGGTATTGCATAGAGACTTATATACTTCTAAATGAAAAATAAAATGTATATTAATTTTAAGGTGTTTAATCTACACGATGTTAAATTTTAAGGTGTTTAATCTACATAATGTTAAATATGCACATATTTGGCTTCCTGAATTCGCAGCCCAGATCTTTAATTTAAACAGTTATTGAAATGATTTAATATTTTGAAGAGGCCAATTATCTTCTTTCCACCTGAAAAGTTAGTTTTTAAATTGATTACTACACCGTACCTACTTAACATTCTGTTTATAAAAATTTCAGTGATATGATCCTTTACCTTCAGTATATTCAGCAGCAAATCCACTTTGGAAAAGTAATTAAAACTGTGCTTTCTATAAAAACTGTGATGAAGGAGAGCTAATTTTTAAAATCCTCTTTTTGATTTGATATGTTTGAGAGGTTTGAAATGCAAGTGCTTGATAAAGCAAATGCAAAAACAGAAAAAGAAGTTGTTTAAGTTGAACCTTCAATCCTGTGACTGTTTTTACAGGCCTTGATTAGCAGCAAATTCTAGAATTTTATTTAATAAAAACAAGTCCTCTTTGATTTGATTCCTCTCTGGGATAGACTTAAAATAATAAATATGCAGTATGTAGTTTCTCTAATTTTATGAATCAAGCCCATTCCTGAATGTATTTTTCAAAAGGTTGGTATTTTATTCAATATTGTTAGCCCTGGTCTCCCCATGGAGCTTCCTTTGCAGTGACTGGTTTTATGAAACCCATATTTGAGAAGCCAACTGTACCCTAGAACCTGTAGAAGTGCAGTGTGAGGTGACTGTACAAATAGACCCCTGGAGACTGTTGGTAGCTAATGACAAATGCTGTCCTTAATTGCTTTTATTTCCCTTGACTCTACCTTCCTCTACCCAACCCTGTAACTGCTAGAACCCCAATAATGCCACCCCTTCTAGTTTTTGCAACTTTCAAAATGTGTTGTATATCATTTGAAAGACCAGATGTAGAATATTCGAGGATGATATATTATTTTAATCAATAAATTGGCCAGGCACAGTGGCTCATGCCTGTAATCTCAGCACTTTGGGAGGCCACGGCGAGTGGATCACCTAAAGTCAGGAGTTTGAAACTAGCCTGGCCAACATGGTGAAACCCCGTCTCTACTAAAAACACAAAAATTAGCCAGGTGTAGTGGTGGGCACCTGTAACCTTAGCTACTCGGGAGGCTGAGGCAGGAGAATTGCTTGAACCCCAGGAGATGAAGGTTGCAGTGAGCCACGATCGCACCACTGCACTCCAGCCTAGGTGACAGAGTGAAACTCCATCTAAAAAAAAAAAAATCTGTAAATTAATTTCAGCCCATGTGAAGATAATTTGTAGCCTATATATAGATAATTTCACATTCATGCAATAAGAAAATAGTAAGATAGTAAGATTCTTCATTAAAGCGCAGATGTAGACTATCCAGTAGATTAATTATATCAGTTAAGTTTGTGTATATAGAGTGCTTACTATGTAACAGGTAAGCCATGGTGCCTGCTCTAAGACCATGTTCTAAATACTATTCGTGTATTCACTCCATCAATCCTCACACCCACAAAAAGAAGGTATTATCTCCATCATACATTTGAGAAAATTGAAACACAGAGAAGTTAGTTAAGCAAATAAGTGGCAGGACTTGCTCCAGAGTCCGCCTATGGAGAGCACACTCTCAATCACCATAAGACATCGCCTCTACAGTTACTGTTAATTTATAGGCAAATATAACTGGGTTACATAATGTTAAGAAAAATATCCAAAGGAATGAATTTTCATAGGTGAATCAGTTTCATTTTATATTGTGTTTTTACCGTATTAAATATCTCTCCTTGTATTAAAACTTAGATTTTTCAGGGTAAAGTCCATACACTTAACTTCAAATCAGTGGGGTACAATCCATAGCCTTTTTTACAAATAGGCAATGAACAGCAAAGCAAATGGCCTAAACTGAGTGCATTCCAGCAAGTGGCACTTATTCTCTGCTCAGCCGGCTAGCTCTGAGCACAAGCCTGAACATTGCCATATTTCATCACTGGGAAAGTACAAAAGCCTTACTGGAGAGCTTTAGGGTGAGATATATTATTATTAGCCATTTGAATTTCTTATTCTCAGAATCTCTCTTTTTATGCCTACAATTCAGCTCCCGATAAATGACCCTTGTTTGGGTTTTCATGAGAAATTTAGATTGAATCCCATATCAGGACTCACTGAAGTAAGTCTGCCCCAGATCCATAGCCACATTTAGATCTTCTAGAAGGTAGCTTCAAGATTCTAATGTTTCAGTATAGCATCACTTGCATTAAAGCCAAATTCAGCTTTTGGCATGACTAAAACAAAATAATGTCTACGTCAAACACAGACTGAAGCTAGCTGAGTTTTTAAGCAATAAACCATGAATTCATTAAGGTACTTGCATCTGGCAGTGACTGTGTGTTGTTTTGATATGATGATTTTATGTTCAGTTCTCAGCTGCCTCTCCTATACTTGGTTATTGGCTGAAACCAAAGGATCGAGGATCCAGAGGGCAGTTGTTGTGTTAGGGCCATGTGGTTGGGAGGAACTGAGACAATGCTGCAAATGTAAAAAAGAAGAAATAATATTAGCAAGTATGAAAACCTAAAACTAAGGTATATCATTATTCAGTTTTTGCTTGAAAAATATACTCAGAATTAAAGAATATAAAGAAGTGTTTTCAGCCAGAAAGCCTTGGCTTTCTCCCATGTGCTGTCCTTGTTGATTACAAATTGCCTCCCATTGAAATCTCATATCACAGTAGCATGACAGGACAGTCTATTGGAAGAAAGAATCTCAGGACAAAGCACTGCTCAGAAGCCCAGGGGAATATAGGAACACCAGGGAAACACACTATGTTCAAGGGGTTTCAGTCCAGGCAATTAGTGAAGGACCAGATTATCCTTAGAGACAGAAGAAATAGGCAAACAAACAGGAGAACAGATGCAAAGCATTATAGTCAAGAAAAGACCTTGACGATATACCATGCATGGTTTTCTTAGGGCTACCAGGAAAACACTGTGTGATCAAACCGCACAAGGGGTTGGCGGGAGTGAGTGATGGAGAGTTAATGAGTAGCCAGAGAGGACATTGTACAGGCTGGCTGTCCCTGACATGGGCAGAACCTGGCAAAATAGCAGGACTCTATGTTTAATACCACATATACATAATATAATTATATTGTTATTATAAATACATATATTGTACAGTATATATTCTAATATTTAGAAAATATAAGGAGGGTAGTGTGTTTGTTTTTTTTTTTTTTTTTTTTTTTTGAGACAGAGTCTTGCTCTGTTGCCCAGGCTGGAGTGCAGTGGTGCGATCTCAGCTCACTGCAACTCAGCTCACTCCACCTCCCAGGTTCAAGCGATTCTCCTGCATCAGCCTCCCAAGTAACTGGGACAATAGGTGTGCACCACCATGCCCAGTTAATTTTTTGTATTTTTTTAGTAGGGACAGGGTTTCACCATGTTGGCTAGGCTGGTCTCAATCTCCTGACCTTGTGATCTGCCCACCTTGGCCTCCCAAAGTGCTGGGATTACAGGTGTGAGCCACCGCACCTGGCTGTGTGTATATCATATATTAATATTATTATTTATAAGATATGTAATTGAGTTATTTTATATATGTATGTAGAACAATAAGAACAGTATGCTAGTAATTTGAAAACAAACATCTCCAGGAACAGCCTTCCAGACCAGAACATTTTAGATCAAGAGACAATATGAGGTAATGAGAAGAGCACTGGAGTAGGAGCTGTGAGTCCAAATTGCAGTCCTCACTGTGTTACACACTTATGACCTCGGGCAAGCTTCTCCTCCACGGCCCTCAGCTTCCTTACCTGTAGAATCAAACAGGTTGGCTAGTGTGAGCTAAGCTCTCAGGTCCCTTCTGGTTCCAAGAAGAGAGGGTCTCAGGGTCCTTGCATAGGCATAAGAAGTAAAGAGGCCCTTCCCCTGCTGGGTGCTCAATTTTCCTACCAGGTAATAACCACGTTGCACTTATGAGATATGCAACAAAAAATGAAGACATTTTAACCAAAATGTTCCAAGTTTTCTAAAATTGAAATGATCAGGAGTGTACATAGAAAAATGTTACATTTTCTTCTTTGGTCTTTATTCTGTAAAATACAGCTGCCATGGATATATATTATCAAAGCAAATCCTTGTTCTTCCACCTTCATCTGCTCCTTCTTTGTGGAGAATCTCTGTTGCCTTCTCAAACATCTATTATGGCTGAGAAAGGGATGTGAGGGAGTATGGAGGGAGTAAGAACTGCAATCTGATTGTGGTTCTAGCTATATTACCAGAATCGGCAGACTGTGATCATCACCACCCTGGAGTCCCTTACAGTCAACCTGAATGATTGTGAAACAAGGGGTAAAAATGGCACAGAATGTCAGGTTAAAACAAAGACACCACTGACTAGGTGCATCCAAAGATCTGCCCATGGGTGTCTATTATTGGCTTAATTGTGTCCCCCAACCTCCAAATACATATGGTGAAGTCTTAATCCCCAGTAACTCAGGATGTGGACTTATTTGAAGACAGGGTCTTTCAAGAGGTAATTGAGGTTAAAGGATGTCATACGGGTCGGCCATATTCCAGTATGACTGGTGTACTTACAAGAAGAGGGGATTAGGACAGAAATACAGACTGAAAGGAGGCCATATGAGGACACAGCAAGTAGGTGGCTGTCTGCAAGGCCAGGAGAGAGGCCTCAGAAGAAACTAACAAGCAATCACCTTGATCTTGGACTTTCAGCCTCCAGAAGTGTGAAAAAATAAATTTTTGTTGCTTAAGCCACCTAGTCTGTGGTATTTCGTGGTGGCAGCCTGAGCTGACTAATACACGTGTCCAAATTAATTCTCAGCAACTCAAGTACAGTAATCCTTTCATGTCACTCTAGATCACCTCCAGTGCCTAGTTATACCTTCAATAAATATTCCTTATAAAATATTTTATTTCTAGTATAATGCCTTTAGGAAGGAAATGTAACACATTGACATTTAAAAGATTATACTTTAATTGCATTGTGCCATTAGGAGACGTGTTTCCTCTGAGTTTTGGAAAAGTTGTTGGAAAAAATACATAAATGAAGTTGATATCCCTGTCACTTGTGTTGGTGGAGTATCACCTGGCTGATGTGTTATTGCTGAAAACATCTGGTTAGAGTCATTTATTTTCTTTGGTGAAAAGTATGTGGATTAAAAACAGACCTCTTCAATTTAGCAGCACAGCATAAGGGTCTCACACTTGGGCTGTGTCCCACCAGCAGGGAGCCCGGTGCTAAGTAAGGAGAATGCGGTTGAATCAGGGACCATTTCCATGGCCTGGGTGGGTTCCCTAATGGAGAGAGTCGACTGAGCACTCTTGGCAGCAGCGATCAATTAGAGAAGAGGTGAGAGGGCAAGCAGCTGTTCTACTCTACTCAGTGTTCATCCAGTATCTTTCTAAGATCTTTAGAATCATGGAGGTGGGGAGTTCAAAATTCATTTCTAAGAGTAGTTTTGTGGCCAGGTCTTGAAGGTCTAATTCATCAACACTGGTCTCCTATCTATTCAGGGTCATGAGAGTAACTTGCATACAGCCAGGGCTCATGTGTCTGTTGAGCTGAACCTAACCTAAAAGGGGCAAATTTTCCATTGCAATAGATGCTTCTTGATAGATGTGAGTGTGTGTGTGGTGTGTGTGTGTGTGTGTGTGTGTAAATGAGTATTCTAGTTATAATCTTTATTTTCTTTCTAGTGAAACAAGCCTTGCCATTATTATTTTGCATCAGGAAAAAAAGAAAAAAGTCTTCCAGAGCTCAGTCATGTGGTAAAGTGAAATCAGAATTCAGGAATGGTTGCATTGAGACCCTTCATACAAGAGTTCACCAGCATCCCCCTCCCTTCCAGAGAGGCTAAATAATGATACATTTCTACTAACTGCATTCAAGTGTCTGGAGAATTAGGGCTACATCATTGCCCTAGAATATAAATGAATGTTCTTTCGCCAAAGGACACTATAAACAGATGTTCTTCCTCCTCTTTATTTAACTATAAAACACTTTTGTTGTTGTTATTGTTTTTTAAAAAGATCTGTAGGTGTATTTCATCCCCTTAGAGGCAAGGGAGTTCATATTTATTATGCAGTACTATTTGCCATGGACCTTGCATGTGTTATCTCATTTAATTCCCAAAGTAACCCAGTAAGGAAGAAACTAGCAAGCCTGATTTAAAGATGAGGCAACAGGGGCTCAGAAGGGTTACCAAGCTTCCCCAAGGCCACTGCGTGAGTACATGGCCAAATTCCAACCTGGATCAATAATTCTGCATAGGGCTTGCTTCTTCCCAAATGCTCTTAGTCTGTGCAGGCTGCTCTAATAAAATACCGCAAATTAGGTGGCTCATAAACTACAGAAATTTATTTCTCACAGTTTTGAGGTTGAGAAGTCCAAGAACGAGGCAGATTTGGAGTCTGGTGAGGAGCTACTGCCTGGTTCACAGATGGTCATCTTCTCACTGTGGGGAAGGGGCAAAGGAGCTCCCTGGGGTCTCTTTATAAAACAGCACAAATCCCACTCATGAGGGTACAACCCATAAGACCTTAATTGCTTCTCATAGGTCCCACCTCCAAATACCATCACATTGGGATTAGGTTCCAACATAAGAATCTTGGAGGTATACGAACATTCAGTCTATAGCAGCCCTAAGGCTGATTGTTAGAATCTAATCTCTATAAATTGCACTGCTTTTCTGTTTGTTTGTTAACACATCACTAAAAATTGGCTAGAGAGATTTTTATCAAATTTGGAAGGTATGGAATGGTCTGACTTTAAAAGATGGACTGTGTGGCACATAGGAACTGCACTTTGGAGGACACCAAGGAGCAGCAGGGGAATAACACCTTAAGGCAAGTGGGAGAAACAAGTCCTTTTAAAGACAAGAAAAGTGACATCCAACATGAAAGTCATTCAGCGATGACTAGGGAAGGGGTGCTTGATCAAGGGCCACTGAGATGGATGTTGTATTAGTTTGCTAGGGCTGCCATAACAAAACACCATGGGTCGGGTGGTTTAAACAATGGGCATTTATTTTCTTGCAATTCCAGAGGCTGAAAGTTCAAGGTCAAGGTATGCAGGGTTGGTTTCTTCTGAGGCCTCTCTCCTTAGCCTTGGGCTATCCTTTTGCCTTTGTCCTTACATGGTCTTTCCTCTGTGCATGTACATGTCTCTGTCCCAATCTGTTTTTTTAATAAAAACACCATCATTTTAAAGCAGGGACAACCCACGGGACCTCATTTTACCTGAAGTACTGCTTTAAAGGCTCTATCTTCAAATTCAGTCACATTCTGAGATACTAGAGGTTAGGAATTCAGCATATGGATTTTGGGGAAGACACAATTTACAGCTTAGCTCATAACAGGTGCCCAAAGGATAGTCGAGTACACACACACACACACACACACACACACACACACACACAGAGGAGTCACTCAAGCCATCCACAAGAATATCTAAAATGAAGTTTGTGGCATACCCAGGGGATGACATGTCAGGAGCCCAATATAAGGAAAATTTGACTTCCAGTTGGGAGGGACACACCATATATTTAAGATGTCAAGAACAAAGAACACAATTGTTCCAATTATGAGACCCGAATGAAATTATGTTAAGGAATGTAATAGCAGTTCACTGTGTGAAGTTTGATAGAGTTATTGAGCTAAAATAAGGTGGAGCTAAGGTGTATGCTATTCAAGGGAAAAGTCCTATGGGAACCACATTTTGAGCCTCGGTGCTCCACAATCTTCATTAATGAAATGATATCTGATACTCAGACATTATTTAGAATACACCTTTAGGGTTAACATCAGGGGTTTCAATGTGGTGTGATAAAGGGAATCTACATAGATCCCCTGGATACCAATGATTTCCTTCAACAGCCTTTTTACTTTCAAATCCCTAAAGTATCCTATGAGTGTCTGTTTCACCAGGAGTAAATTACAAAGCCAACATCCCAAATTGCAGGCGTTGATTTTTGATTGATGTGTCTTTTGCACAGAGAATAACATAGAAAGATCCAGAGTAAGAAGCAGTGGAAGTTTGTTCATATATGCCTCTATGTAATTAAAAACACAAAAGAGATATTTAGAGAAATTAATAGTTTGACTGTGTCCCCACCCAAATCTCATCTAGAATTGTAGTTTCCATAATGCCCACTTATTGTGGGAGGACCAGGTGGAGATAATGGAATCATGGGGGTGGTTCCCCTATCATGTTCTTGTGATAGTTAGTTCTCATGAGACCTGATGGTTTTATAAGAGGCTTCCCTTTTTGGTGGACACTCATTCTTCTCTTGCCTGCTGCCATGTAAGACATGCCTTGGCTCCTCCTTCATCTTCCTTGATGTTTGTGAGGCCTCCTCAACCATGTGGAAGTGTGAGTCCATTAAACCTCTTTACTTTATAAATTACCCAGTCTCAGTTATGTCTTCATTAGCAGCATGAGAACAAACGAATACAGTGACTTTATTACAAATTTGGGGGAAAAAAATGGTTTATATCAGTGCTGCCCAATAAATATCTAATGTATATAACTTCAAATTTTTAATAGTCACATCAAAAAACAGTAAAAGGGAAAAGGTGAACTAAGCATATTATGTATAACCCAATATATCTAAAATATGATCATTTCAATGTGTAGTCATATAAAAGTTTATAATGAAGTATTTTATGTTCTTTTTTTTCTCTACATCTCCAAACCCCTGTGTATATTTTATGCTTAGAGTACATCTCAATTATCATTAGATATACTTGACCTTTAGATTTCAAAAAATGAACAGATGGAAAAGTAGATTCCCATATCCACATTGTTCCAAACTTGAAAGTGTTTAATAACAGAATCAAGTATTCATTTTTAAAAATTTTAAATTAAATTATTAAAATATAGTTAGACTTAGACATATTTTAAGTAACTATTGTGACCACTGAGTTCAACAGTGCAGTTTCAAATATTATTGAGTGAACACAGAGAAATAAATACGTCTAAAGAAAATAATTACATTCAACAGTGTTTTCTCTAGTTCCTAATACACTTTAAGGAGGCAATTAATTTTCCTGACCCAAACAGATTGTAGATAAGAAGACAGGGTGACATAGTAGAATTCACACAGTACTGGTATGAAAGGGGGTCTGGTGATAGTCCTGCCACTTTGCCTGCCCATCAGGGTGATCTAGAAGAAGTCACCTCACCTCTCAGGCCCTCGGCTTCTTCATTGGTCAAAAGAGAGGTGGTTTTAAATCTCTTCCAGCTCCGACTTTTTATAATCTAAATTCACCGTGGAATTGAAGTCAATTTGTGTGAAAGTAAATTATGTTAGGAGAAAAACATCTTCTTTACAATATAGCAAAATCTGTTTTTCTCTTATTCATTAAACTCCCCACACACAGGATAATTTCAGTGTACTAAACTAAAATTTGTGAAGATATCAAAAGTTAGGCACCTGAAGACCAAGTTATCTGGATCAGTACGAGATCAATCATGTGAGAGATGTCTCCTTCCAGGGAATCAAACTGAGTCCTCGCCCCAGGGCCCTCCTGTGTCCCTTTTTGTAAGAGCCAACAAACCCATGAGATTCATTGCTCTTGAGTTGATTAACAATGCTTTTTTTTTTTTTTTTTTTTTTGGAGACGGAGCCTGTTGCCCAGGCTGGAGTGCAATGGTGCAATCTCAGCTCACTGCAACCTCCGCTTCCCAGGTTCAAGCGATTCCCTTGCCTCAGCCTCCTGAGTAGCTGGAATTACAGACGCGTGCCACCATGCCCAGCTAATTTTTGTGTTTTTAGTAGAGATGGGGTTTCACCATGTTTGTCAGGCTGGTGTCAAATTCCTGATGCTGTGATCCACCCACGTGGGCTTCCCATAGTGCTGGGATTACAGGCATGAGCCACCACACCAGGCCATTAATGACGCTTTTCAATTTCATGCTTTATTTAGGTGATAGCAGCTTTTATACTGAAATACTGGTCAACACAATAAGTGACAATTTGTTATTTGCTTTTATGTCCTTGAGTATTATTGAGTTTGTTGACATTTTTAAAAACCTATATTTTTCAGACAAAAATCACAATATTGTATATATTTGTTTACAATTTTTGAGAAATGGAGAATCATACAACAAACAAAATCTGTCATAATCGTTCTCCATAAACACTTTCACTATATTCAGATATTTCTCCTGGGCCTTCTTTTCCAGGTTTAATATTTATATTGATTTTATACAAAACTGGGATCATACGTATATATGATGGCTTTTTGGATGTGTCAATTTGGCTAGGCTACAGGCTTCAGTTATGCAAACACTAGCAGGTATTTCTGGGAAGGGATTTTGCAAATATAAATGAAAGTCTCTAATTCATTTTAAGTACAGGAGATTACCCTGGATTATCTGGGTGGCCTGACTTAATCAGTTAGAAAGCTTTAACAATAGGGCTGAGGCTTCCAAAAAAGAAACTGAGAGGCCTTTGTAGCTGTCTTTTCCCGAGAGCTTGTCCTGTGGATTTCAGACCTATCGTGAAGCATGTAACCCATTTCCCTATAATAAATTTCTTAGTAGATACATTATACCTGCTTCTCTGGCTGAACCTTGAGATATAATATACATATTTTGAGCATTTTCTCATATCCCTAATTTTCTGAGACTTTTCATATCTGCATAAGTGTGCATAACATTTTAAGGAGGAAACTATATTCTTATTATTTTACATTTAAGTGACTTACAAGTTTTATTGTAGATGACACTGAACTGCAGATACTTGTACAAAAATCTTTGTGTGCACAGAGATCCTTAGCTGAAAGAACCTGAGACTCTGAGAACAAATTCATCTTCAGAAAGGCTGCATCAATTTACGTTAGCATTTATAGAAGGTCTATCACTTAGTACTCTCAATAATATTAAACATTATCATTTTTTAAACTTGCATCTTTCTCAGGCAAAATGGTTACTGTTTTATTTTCCGCTTGTGTATGTCCATATGTATGTATATATGTGTATTAGATACATGAAATATATATACACACACACTTACACAAACATGTATACATGCATGTATTAATCACTAACAGTTCTTTCTAAAATTGGGGGTGGGAATTTTCACAATGGTTTTATCAGTCAGGGTTCCACACAGACATGGAAATTGTGTGTGTGTGTGTGTGTGTGTGTGTGTGTGTGTGTGTGTGTGAGAGAGAGAGAGAGAGAGAGAGAGAGATTTGTTGCAAATATTGATTTATGCAATTGTAGAGACTGGTCAGGCAAGTCCAAAATCTATACAGTAGACGGTCAGGAAGGGCAGAAGAAACTGTGGCATGAGTTGAGGCTGAAGTCCACAGATGGAATTTCTTTTTCTTCAAGGAAGCCTCATCTCTGCTCTTAAGTCTTTTCAATTACCTATTGGGTACGACATTTGCTATTCAGGTGACGAGTACTCTAGAAGCCCAAATCTCACCATTACACAATGTATCTATTTAACAAACATGTATATGCTGCATGTATATGTATGTGCTGAATCTATAAACATTTTAAAAGATCAAAGACTTTTCAACTGATTGAATCAGAGTCAGGTTGATTACAGAGGATAATCTCTTAAAGCCATTTATGCATGTTAACCACATCTACAAAATACCTTTACTGCAGCATCTAGGTTAGTGTTGGAATGAATAATAGAATTAGTTGAACGGATTGAACTTGGTCTAGCCACGTTAACACATAAAACTAACCATCACAATGGATAATGTAAAATAAATGTTCTACTGCCCGTGCAACATATTACATTCTTCATGGTTGTTTTCAAATTAACCTTCAGTTATCGTAAAACTTTATTCTTCCAAATCTCATGACCCAAAAGAAATGACCTCAGTAGATAAGTATGAAAACGTCGTTGATGCAGAATACCAGGCTTGCAGCAAATTTTACTTGCAACCTTCACCAAATGTAAGGAACATCTACTTTTTGTAAAACACACGATGCTGTGTCAGCTCTGTGGAGGATAGCAAGATGAATCTGCCATACAGAAGATGCATGGGTTGTTATAACACAGGAAAGATGGTGAAAGCGCCCTTGGTGAGACACATGAAGGGCAGTGGATGTTCCAAAGGAGAGTGGGTATTTTTGACTATGGATGAAGTCAGATTTCAAGAAAAAGGGAACATTTGAAAAATGAGTGCATTAAAGATATTTGAAGTTGGGCATTTCAGATGGAGGTCGTATTAGTATAAACACAAAGCTAGAAACTTGCAAGAACTGGTGGGAATGCAATGTGTTGGCACAGAAATAGTGAGAAAAAGAAAAAGTGTATTCAGGCCAGATACCAGTGTTTTGGACAGTGCTAAGCTAAAAGATGTGGGCTTTTTCCTACAATCAGGGGAATTATTGAAATAATCTTGGGCAAAGGAGAGCATCAATCAGGGTCACATGTCAGGACAATGACTTTGGCAGCAGTGTTCATGGGTCATGGATTGAGGCAGAGTTAGGCTGGAGGCAAGGAGATATATCAGGGGCTTTTGCAATGTTTCAAAAAGGAAGCAATGAAATCCTGAGGCTTAGTAGTGATAATAGAAAGAGGAGTACATTTGAGAGATACTTTGGAGAAAAAGTAGGCAACCTTTGGTCAGTTAAGAAATCTGAGAGGAACCAACCTAAATGTCCATCAATGATATACTGAACAGGGAAAATGTGGCACATATACACCATGGAATACTATGCAGCCATAAAAAATGATGAGTTCATGTCCTTTGTAGGGACATGGATGAAACTGGAAACCATCATTCTCAGCAAACTGACACAAGAACAGGAAATCAAACACTGCATGTTCTCACTCAGAGGCAGGTGTTGAACAATGAGAACACATGGACACAGGGAGAGGAGCACACTGAGGTCTGTTGGAGGAGACTAGGAGAGGGACAGTGGAGAGTAGGGAGTTGGGGAGGGATAACATGGGGAGAAATGCCAGATATAGGTGATGGGGATGGAGGCAGCAAACCACATTGCCGTGTATGTACCTATGCAACAATCCTACATGTTCTTCATATGTACCCTAGAACCTAAAGTGATATATATATATATATATATATATATATATATACACACACACACACACATATATATATATGTATGTATATAAAACAAAACAAAAAAAAAACGGAAAAAAAGAAATCTGAGAGACAAAGGAGAAGCAGAAGTGAGCTACACTGCCAAGGTTCAAAGCCTAGCGACTGAGGAGTTGATGATGACATTATTAACCACAACTGAGTATTTAGCTTCCTCCCTTGGAACGTTACCTTAGATCCCCGAATAGGTCTTGGAATGTGACGGCAGGTCTACGGTCAGCTCTAGAACTTCTGAGATCTTCAAGGCATATTCCAAAGTGCAAAAATTCTGAGAGTATGAAGGGAATCCTGTCTCTTGGCTTTCTCTCGAAGTGAAGCTCTGTTGAAGTCCAGGCTCTTTGCTGGACGAGATCTCCCATGGGATTTAGGAAGACTATCATCACTAGGATGGTGGTTCTTCATTTGATGTGCAGGTCCCGCTGTTGGAGATTCTGATTCCGTAGGTCTGCGGTAGAGCCTGTGCGTTGGGTGTACCATCAACGCGGAAAAATATTGCCCTAGAATCATCCTAGTCCTGAAGTGTAAGCCTTGTTCCAAAATAGAAGGCCAGAATAGCTTTGCTGAGTCTAGCCCATAGAAGGACCCCTACCTTGCCATAGCTTTGGAAAATCATTCAAATCTCTATGGAATTATAGTAGTGTGGCCTGAAGTCAGGGAGTATTTCATTTGGGGTTTTTTGACACTTAATTGTCTGGAAAAAAGATATTGTAGACTTGTTGGATTTTTTTTTTCTTTTTGAGATGGGGGTCTCTGTTGCCCGGGCTGGTGTCAAACTCCTGGGCTCAAGGGGTCCACCTGCCTCAGCCACCCAAGTAGCTGTAACATAAGCATGCACCACTGCACCCAGCTCTGAGTTCATATTCTTAATCGTTGTATTGTTGAGATTTGTGGTGTACTTTTTAATGTTATTTAATATATTTTTTCTGAAAGCTAGATTTCCTGGACTAGAGAGTGGTTTATTTCAGCTTCATAGAAGATCATTTTTCATCATCTAATAGGCTATAGACTAGACACAAAAGTACAGTGGCAGGGTTCACATAAAAGAATAAGACTTAGAATTCAGAAATATAGATAAAATCTGATTAGCTAAACATGTCAGCAATATCCAAGTGCCTATTTTTTGGAGCATGACAGCTTCTTAGAGGCATGGAAGGTTTATCTGGTATTGCAGATTAATGTGATCTCTTTGAACCCAGTGGAAGTTAGAATATGATTGCTCCTGCTCTCGAACAGGGTTTTTAACATCAGCATTTTTAGACTGGATAATTATTTGTTATGGCACATATCCTATTCATTGTGAGATATTTAGCAACATCCATGGCTTTTACCCACTGGAAGCTGGTAGCACACCTGCACTCCAGTTGTAAAAATAAAAATTGTCTCCAGACATTGTCAAATGTCTCTTGAAGGGCAAATTCACCCTCAGCTGAGAATCACTCCTCCAGACTATGCCTTTCCAAGCTACAGTAATCTATTTGGTTTACCTAGAGGCCACTTCCACTGAGGAAACAGATTGCTCATCAGCTGTGTATTTTATGCCATTTTATAAATTTTATTTAATTAAAAAGTTGAGGTGGGGCGTGGCGGCCCAGGCCTGTAATCCCAGCACTTTGGGAGGCCAAGGTGAGTGGATCACGAAGTCAGGAGATCGAGACCATCCTGGCCAACATGGTGAAACCCCATTTCTACTAAAAATACAAAAATTAGCCGGGTATGGTGGCGCATGCCTCTCTTCTCAGCTACTTGGGAGGCTGAGGCAGGAGAATTGCTTGAACCCGGGAGGTGGAGGTTTCAGTGAGCCAAGATCGTGCCACTGCACTACAGCCTAGCGACAGAATGACTTTGTCTCAAGA
Source organism: Sapajus apella (assembly GCF_009761245.1). Lineage (NCBI taxonomy): Eukaryota > Metazoa > Chordata > Mammalia > Primates > Cebidae > Sapajus > Sapajus apella. The sequence goes on along the minus strand of NW_022436950.1, from coordinate 23,936,454 downwards.
AAAGAAAATGTTAAATATCAAGGCTTCCAACTGTCTGTGAACAGATTAGTAGAAGACTAACGTGCAGGCTTTCAGCTATGCAAAAACTCAGAAATTGTATGTAACACAGTGAGACAAGATTGCTTCACTGCATGCTAGCCTGGTGATGGAGTGAAACTCTGTCTCAAAAGAAAAAAAGAAATTGTATGCAACATTGAGCACATATGCAAATATATGTCACTCCCACCCTACCCCCATACAGATAATTGACAGTTTTATCAGATTCTCATGGGGTTTTCACAGCCACACAAGATCTAGAAACTCTGCTTTGTTGAATCAGGAAATCTAGGAGTGTCTCAGAAGAAAAAGAGGCAGAATTTAGGAGAGGTGAAGTGCCAAATTTATCATGACATTTTGCTTCTAAAAAACAGGCTTCATATGCTTTAAGCGTGATTTTGATGGTTAGTGGACATGAAGGAGGAATTCCTGGTTAAATAACACATGATGTAAATTCTTGTTTTCATCTTTGTGCAGAGTGAAAGTCTTCTTATAAGAAGTAGAATATATTAACACAACTTAATATTTTGTGTAAGACACTGTGCTGTGTTGAAGTGTCTTAGTCAGGTGTCTCTATGATCAAAAGAGCTTTTTCGTTTTCAGGAGAAGGTAATGAATTGGTTATTTGCCTGTTTGTCCTCATATTCATTTCCCACCTTGTCCCTGCTCTTCTCTGTACTGCAGGGAGCTACATTTCTTGGGCTCTCTTGTCAACAGGTTTTCAGATAGATTTGGCCACCAGGCTGAACACTTCTAGGTGAAATGGAAAGCATTGGAGACCTGGAGGAGCGGGAAAAAATTGGATGTGATTGGGTGGCAATTTTGGCTTCAACTGCCTCTCCTCTGTTGCGATAGCTCAGGCTAGACAGCTATTTCTCCGTGATCCCAGATCCTGCCTGTGAGCCTTAGGCATAGATCTGGCCCAATGGCCCTGTGTTCTGGCAATACCACTTTCTATCATTGTACCACCAGCAAGCAGCGTGTCAGAATAGCTTTCTACTATTGCTAATCTCTTATTTGCCTCATTAAACCTATTTATTTTGTCATCTTGCTCATCATATAAATAACACATTTCCTCTACTAAATTTCTCTCTATTTGAAGTATCTAGAGTGGTTTGGTTTTCCTTAGCAAATACTGGATTATAAAACAGGACAGAAAAAGCACATAAATAATTTTCATAAAAGGCAAGTTAATTAGGAGGCTCAAGGAAAGGCAACGTGCCTTGGGCTTTTAAGGGAGGAGTGAGTATATCTAGATATGGTGAGAAGCTTGTTGAAAATGGTTCTTGGAAGAGCTAGTCTTTGAGATGATCCTAAAAGGGTGAAGTTCATAATGCCAGCCAGAACAGGGGAGTAAGGGGAGGGAGATTAAAAGCACAATCCCATGCAGAGGGAGCAAAACAAGAAAAGATCTACAAACAGAAAACCAAAGTCATTTTGTGGAGAAGAAGTCAGAAATGATACAGATTGGCTAGAGTGAAAGAAACATGTAGTGAGACTGTCCTGACGAGGTCTGGAATACCAGGATAAGGAGAAAGTATATAGTTTAGTAAGACCTAGATGTTGAATAAAAAATGACATATTTGGGATTTTGTCAATATTTTTAGTCAACATTTGTTTTAAATTTTTTCAACGACTATCGAGTGGCTAGTTTCTGGAATATAAAGAGGAAAAAACAGCTAAAAATCTCTCAGGGATCTGTTATTTTAGTGGACGTATTTAATATCTATGAATACATTTGACTGTCTATAGCTTTGACTTAAACATAGGGTAGGAACGGCATTAGGCGAAGGATGGCAGCCAGTCAGGAAAGGAAGGAGTATTAGCCGTGGAGCACTTACTGTAGGTTTATTCCTCTGTTGAAACCCACTCTGAAGTAATTACTAGCCCAAAGTAGACCACTTTGTCTTAAATTATAGAGGTTGCCTCCTCTAATATTCAAAACCTCTTGTGAAAGAAATGTTCTGACATGAGTCAGATCAAAAGCAAGACTGAAATAAAATGAAAAGTTGTTCAATCAAAATAAATGCAGCTTTCTTTAATCAAAAATGTTGGTTGCAATTTCTGTCAAGATAGCAAGTTCCTCTTCTTTCAATAGGGTGGTTAACAGTGTCATCTTCAGCCCAACCTGAAAAACAGGCAAAGGTTTTCCTAACACCCCGACTTTCAAGAGGCATGACTTTTCTTACAGGTTGGTATTTGTCGCCTTGTAGTTTTCAATGACCCCAAGCTCTAACTTATCTCAGAAAAAAAAATCAGATCTTTCTATATGTATTGGAATGAAATTTTAAGCATCTAGACTAAGCCATGAGCACATCTTATTGAAACTCTTGCAATGGCTGCCTCACTGAATTTTCCATCTCTAATCAATTTCATTCTCCTCCAGTATTTTGCCCTGCTATGTGATCTTTAACTACATACATACATATGCATATGTATATACACAAACATATATGTACATATATATGTATGTATTATATGATCTTTAAATATATGTTTCCAGCATCATACATATATACATACACACGTATATGTATATATATGTGTATATGTGTATGTGTGTATATATACACATATATGTATGTGTGTATTATATGATCTTTAAATACATACATACAAATATATACACACACGTATATATACATACATATATGCAGATGCACATGTGTATATATGTGTGTGAATATACATATGCACGTATTTAAAGATCATATAATACACACATGCCTATATATATGTGTGTGTATATGTAATAATGTAATATCCCATTCCCCCTTTAATCCCTTCCATAGCTTCCCAGAGAATTTTCTATGTTTCCAGCATCATCCTGTAAACTTCATCTTTAAACCCTTTCTCTTGACTTACTTGAACCTCAGCTCTCACTTAAGAGTTCTGTCTTCAAAGAAGTCCCCAGGCACAGCCACTTTCCCCAACCCATTGCTAGGTACGTCTCCTAGCCCATTGCACTTTTCTATTGTTCCTATATGTCTTCATCACTACACAAAACACACTAACAGTCCATTGGTTACTATGTATCATCCCCCATTCAACCTTAGACTCTGTGACAGCTGTGGTTGCATTTGTTTGATTCAAATCTATATTTCAAATGCTTAGATTCAAATCCGTATTTCAAGAATTCATGGCACATGATACATTCCCAATAAATGGGTTTAATTAATAATCAGTAATTATTCACGAAAAATTGAACTTTGTTTTGGGGATGGGGTTATGGGCTTCTTCCCCATATCTTGGACATTTCACATATTAAGAAGTCTCCTACCAAGCTATAAAATGAGTTCAGGGAAAAAAGATGAGAACTGCAAACCGTTAGCTGAGAATCTGGTGTCTCTGAGCATTTTTTGAAGCTGATTTAGTATTGCAAGTTTTCCAAGAAGATCATGCACTATTTTGAAAAGTGAATGTGTTTCAAATTGCAAGTAGAATATGTCCTTTAAGCTAAAGACTAATGGGTTGTTCTGTGCTTTTTTTCTTTATATGGCTGCATACAGGCCAAATGAAAGATATTGTTTGATTATCAAGCCTGTAATCTCAGCGGGTGGTGGTTAGCAGGAAACTTCTGCTATAGTCTCATAATCTAAACTAGTGCAGCTGTACAATAAGGGCTTTCAGGGTCAGAATTTCTTCAACCTCCTCTGACTCATTTGGATTTATCAGCAGAGGCATTGTAACAACAGAAAGTCTTGTCCTTACAACTCAACATCCTTATGTTCTTCTTTCTCTAAGGAGGACTAAATTTTACTTCTTCTCACCAACAGCAGGGCAGGTGTTTTAATAAAACAAGAGTAAAATGAGATAATAATAAGATTTCTTCTTTGAATCACAGAGCATCCAGCTATTAGAATCAGAACAAAATATGCCAGAATGGGAGTTACTCTCGCAAAGTATAAATGGAACTAAAATGTAATATTAATAACTCCTTTCTTTAGGGACAGAGCTGGCCACTCAGTCACAGTGCTTAAAAATTATTTGAGTCTCCTACTTTTACATATCCTAAGGTGCTTGTCTCACCACAGAAGGGCTTTATCCTCTTCAAGACACACATAAGTAAAGACATTTTTCTGAGTTGTGAAATCTTGCACAGAGGAAATTTACAGGTTGAATGTGGTCAGAGGTAGAGGTTGGGAATAAAACCCCAGGAATCTCTTTGGTTTTAATGCCAGATAGCACTCTTCCCTGCCCTCTAAGAAAATCAGTCTTGGGAAAAATCTAACAAGAAGGCTAGTGTGGCATCTCACTGTGGCTTTTAGAAGGATCCTCTTAAGTGGCATTTACAAAAGTGGCATTCATTTAAATGTTACATCCTCAAGAGAACAGATCTGCTAAATAGGCATTCAGTGATTTAGTAGTGAATGGAAGCTTTGGACTTTGGTCAAAGGTACTGAAGTTTGAACTGATTAGAACAGTCCCAGCTGATCAGAATCAAACTGTGTTATTCGTAATTTTCTATGGTTTTCACAGAGGAAAGTTCACACTAAAAATAGTTTAGAAGTGGAATTTCACAGCCATTATTGTTTTAATTATGGGTCAGCTGTCTCTCCCTTCAGCTTTTGGGAATTCAGATACAAGGAATAGAAAAATAGCACATTGAAAATATTTTGACTGAAAAGTGGTCGAATTTAAAAAGTTTTCAGTCCTAAGACTTATTTATTATTTCCTCTTATTTCCTAAAGTGACTCAAATGGTCAACTAAAAATATTGCAGTGTATTAAACTTTAGACCCAAAATTGATTTTTTTCATTCTTTATTCCCGATTCGGATACATTTTTAATACCAGAATTTCTTTTTCCCCTCCCACTAGCTTTACATCTTTAAGTTACTTTATTTTAATTTTGGTGCTAAGAAAACTTGCTCTAAAGATATAATGGGATAAATCCTAAGGATTGGATTTGATCTCATCATAGCAATATTAACATGAGAGTGAAAGTGAAGAAAAGTACCACTATAACGAATTGTATTACTTTTCACTTTTCTACATGATTTAAGATACATGTTTTAAAGAATGAGGTAATGTATATGTATAACAGTGTCTGGCCAGCTTAAAAATATAACTACTATGATAAAAAATATAGCTATTATGATTATCATTAAGCTTTATGATTTTTTCTTTTGCAATACATATTGGTTTATAATATTTGTTTAAATGTTCATTTTAATGTTATATATGTAATATACTAAATTTGGCTGAGTATTCTTTTAGCATATATATGTATATTAGCATGTATAATTTGCTCAGCTTTGAGAACTGATTTCAAAATAAGAGGGGTAGGGGTAAATATTCTGATTTTAACATTGCCAAACAAAAATTTTGTTTTAAGAACCCTTTATGCATTGCTGGATGTAGTGGCTCATGTCAGTAATCCCAGCACTTTGGGAGGCCGAGGCAGGCAGATAATGAAGTCAGGAGATGGAGACCATCCTGGTTAACACGGTGAAATCCCGTCTCTACTAAAAATATAAAAAAAAAAAAAATAGCCAGGTGTGGTGGCATGTGCCTGTAGTTCCAGCTACTTCGGAGGCTGACGCAGGTGAATCACCCAAAAGGCAGAAGTTGCAGTGAGCCAATATCGCACCAATGCATTCCAGCCTGGGCGACAGAGCGAGACTCCATCTCAAAAAAAAAGAATCCTTTATGCAATTTCATGAAATTCTCCTCAAGCCTGGAGAAGCACTTTATGGATTTGTTGAGAGTCAGCACAAATTAAATAGTAATGAGCTCATTTTCATAGAATGAAACTTATTATAATTCCAGCTGTTTAAAACTTGCATAGCTGGATACTGCCTGCAATACAGAGCTCTCATCTTCTGGTGAAAAAATAGTGCAACTTAAACTTGTAACAAAAGGCTCTTTTAAGAAACTGTTTTCCATTGAAATTCATTTATAAAACTTAAATACAAAGCTAAAACATGTCGAACCTTTCTTTTCATACGTTTGTAACCATTTCATTTTTTTTAAAATTCAAGTAAAAATAGCTTGACGACACAGCTTTTTCTGGTTAGAGTATAGGGCTCTCCAGAAGGAACTGATATTTCAAGGTCAAATTCTAGAGTATGGCAAATTAGAGAAAATCATCACAGATTCTGCACAAGGGAGTGGGGAGAGGGGCTTTTTGCTGCTGCTTCAAGGACCAGGGGATATGGGATGCTCAGAAAACTTGTGGCAGGGAAAAGAAGTTGCTGTCATCCCCAATTAAAGAAAGATTTGGGGGCTTTTATTCATTTATTCATTCACTCAATAATATGAGGCATATCCTTACAATTAAGGTAGAGTTGGGAGCCAATACACAGCTCTTATTCATTCATTTAATCATTCATTTACTCACTTGTTTTTAATCCAGCAGTTACTAAGCAACCACTAATGAAAGGAACATCTTATGTCTTGCTTTCACACTGACTTCTGTGTTCCTCGTAGACTTCCCCACTGTCAATGAGAATTGCTCACTCTTAAGGCCACCCTTGCCTCCTCTTATTTTTCTTGTCTGCTTGGGCTTCTTATAACCTCCACCACTCCACCCTTGTCCATGCCACCAAATGTTATGTTTCATCTGGAATACTACAATAGCCCAAATGGGCCTCCCTATGCACCTTGCCTGTAGCAACTTCTCTGCATGGTAGTAAAAGAGAGGTTTCTAAAAACTTATACATGAACAACTCAAACCATTGCTCAAAACCCTCTAATGGCATTCTCAAACACATAGGAGAAAAATCTAAAATCCTTACAGATGCTTATCAGGTCTGCATATTTGGCTCCAGCTCTCTGATCTCTCTGTCCTCAGCTCCTGTCAGTCGCCCATTCATTTTCAATGATTCTGTCACACTGGATTTCTTAATGATCTTTCAACATGTCAAGCACACTCCTGTTGCAAAGCATTTGCTCTTGCTGTTCCTTCTGCCTAGCTCACACGGCCACTCTCCTGCTGTCTCTCAGTAAAACTTTGACTTAGCTAATGCCCTTTCCTGATATTTTTTCCTTCTCTTTTCCAACCAGGTTGCCTTCCCTGCCTCTTTGCCATTCAATCCATCCTCTACCTCTTTAGGTAAATGGAGTGATGTACCTAAAGCACAAATCTAATAGGATACCCCTCAACCACTCGTTATAAAATCTTTCAGTGCTACCACTGCTTACAATTAGAATTATATGCTTACAGGTTTAATAATCTGATCCAAACTATTTTTTTTTTGGTCTGCTCCTCCTCCACTTCTCAACCTGCATTTTATATTCCAGCCTCATCAAACCATTCATTCTTCACTCAACTGCTGAACTCTCCTATACCTTTTTTTTCTTGATTCATGCTATTAATCTGCCTACCCCATACTCACTTCTCTCCTAGGGAAGTTTTATACCAGAAATTCATAGTCAGATGAGTATGAATAGTATTCATGAAAGAAAAAGACTTAAATTAAACTAGGAGTTGAAGAAAGGGGAGACGTTGGGTAAGAGGGAGGAGAGAGGGCCTCCCAGACAGGGTGACACTTGAACAAAGGCAGAGAGGTGGGAATGTAGTTCCTGAAGATGGAACTCCTTCTGATCTGTTGAGGTGAGTTGGTGAATACAAACTAGAGAAATGGGAAGATAAGAACAGACAAAGAGCATGGATGATGTTTAATCACAGAAGTTCAACAGAAGTATGAGATAGAGGTTTGAACTCAACAGTATTCTAGAGAATGTAATAAGAATTAGATAAAGTGGTATATGTAAAATCTTCACCACAGTATTAGACATTGATAAGATTCCCAGATTGACAAGAATCTCTCAATTTGCAGGGGTTATAATAAGCAATAAAGATTTATTACAAGTTTGTGATCACTTAATGAAAGTGAAGTTCTCCAACTGGAGCAGGTAGAAAATGTCTGTTCCAAAGCAACCAAACCCAAACCCAAGGTATGTTTACGGATTTGATGAAATTTCTTCTGAAATCTACCTTTTCCAAATGTATCTTGCTCTATTTTTAGATTAATAGAGGTTTGGGGGTAGTCTTAGGTTTTTCTTCTTTCTGAGATGGTTTTGAGTTTGCAAACACATCTTGTAAATGATGATATTGAACATTATTTATAATTTGTTTGAAATATACTCGTGACCCAATATAGTGAGTTTATGCCATATGTTGTTTTACTACAAACTAAAGTAGGTTACTCCGACCTCACACCTTGTGACAGAAGAGTAAAGATGAGTATTTAATGCCAAACTATCGCATTGTAAATGTCTCTAAGGTTTAAATTTAAGAAGTGGTAATATCCCTTCATTGGTACAACCTTAACTGTAAAGAACTCAAGTCATGGCAAATGGCATGTCTTAATGGATTAAAGAACATTTTCCGTGAACCATGTAGTATGCAGGAAGTATAATACAAGTGTTGGCAGTGTGTCTAAAATGTCTACATTACATTAGAGTCCCACCACAGCCTTGAGACTTCAGAGACTTGTAAATCCCCAGTATGTGACTTTCATTTTTTCAAAGAAGCTGACTTTACAGTTCTCTTGAGTACTGTGATTTCTGCATTACAAAGGCTGACCTACCAAGTAAAATTAGGATCTTTTAAGAATGTTTAGTTGGGTGGATAAATGGTTTCTGAGCGCTGCAAAAATAAAATTTGCTTTCCTTAAAAGCGTGCTGGCACTTTGGAATTCAACAAAGATTTTGGCAGCTAAAAAGGGAAAGGTGATGAATGAAGAGTGACAGCTCAAGTTCATAGATATATTTTTTGAGGGAAAGGGGATGATGGAAATCTAAAGAAATGAGACAGGCCAGGCATAGTGGCTCAGGCCTGTAATCCCAGCACTTTGGGAGGCCGAGGTGGATGGATTGCCTGAGGTCAGGAGTTCGAGACCAGCCTGACTAATATGGTGAAATCCTATCTCTACTAAAAATACAAAATTAGCTGTGTGTGTGTGTTGGGGGGGGCGAAGGTGTGCCTGTAATCCCAGCTACTTGTGAGGCTGAAGCAAGAGAATTGCCTGAACCTGGGAGGTGGAGGTTGCAGTGAGCTGAAATCATACCATTGCACTCTAGCCTGGGCAACAAGAAGGAAAACTCCATCTGAAAATAAATAAACAAAAGAGACGAGGCAGGTCAATATTATTTATCACTTCTTTTGTTGAACTTTTTGAAGTATACAAGCTCTCATTTAATCATTTATAACCTGTCTTCTATGTGTTGGACTATTGGTCATGTATGTGGCATCCTTCTTTTGCTGACTCAACCATTATAGAAACAATCTGTAGCAGGAGTGGCTACATAATTTCCAGGCCTGGTACAATATAAAAATGCATAAGTAAAAATGTTTATAAGGAAAAAATTCAAAACGTTGACAATAGAGCATTGAACTAAGCATGGGGTCCTTCTAAGCATGAAGCCCTTATACAATTACACAGATTACATTATGTCCAGGAAGTTGGCCATGATCTGCAGTCCAACAGCAGTAATAGAAGACCCGGACTCACCATTTCACACACTACCTGCCAAAGTAATTTCATTCAGTATTCAGAACTAGTACTCAGTAGTTTAATTAAACTATTAGTTACTACTTAATCAACATCACTCCTGAATTCTTAAATTTCATTTTAATTTCTTCCATCCAATAAAAACTACTTTTTTCCTAATCATAAGGATTAATTAAAGCATATTTGGGAAAAATGTGTATTATTTTGTTCTTTATTACTTTTGTGAACAGGAAGACTGCCATAAATGTTTTGGATTTATTGAATACTGTTCTGGATGCTGGTGATATAGCAGTAAACAAAATAATGCCTTTGCTCGTATGGAGTTTGTACTCTAAAGGGCTGCTCTACTTGCAGACCTCACTAAGTATTTTTTTAAAAACATATATCTGGAAGAGCTATTCCTTAAAATAACTGTACTTTAGTTTCAATGAGCTTAATTTTGGTTGGCCAAAAATGAAAAAAAATTTTTGGGGAAAATGTGATAATTTAAGGCAATTTGACTTAGTAAGTACTCTTTGTTTAATTTATTTCATTTAATGAGTTTAATGGTCCGCAAAGCAGGAAATTGTTAGTTAGAAAATACATGAGAACCAGGAAAATTTATTATCACTTTCATTTCAATGTGTCAAAATTCCCTGTACTTTTCTTCTCATGAGCTACTTTCAGATTTTGCTTAAGTTTTCCAAAGTCTTCCATGATGCCCTGCTTTCTTAGTGACCATATACAAAGTAAGAAGTATCAGACAACAAAGGGATGAATATATATGATACTTCTTTTTATGACAATTTCACATTGTTCTCCTCTTTTCTCTCTTCTCTTCTTCGTTTCTTCTTGTCGATAGAAATTTGCCTCGTAGTTTTGTTTGTTACTTGATTTGGAAGTATGTTCACCCGTAAATTTACATTCAAGATACTCATTATACACATAGCACATTCTCATGAATCCCAGTGGCTTTGTATTTGATTATAGAGAGGCTCTTTTGGGGTTGAGTGGGATTTCTTTCCCTGTCAAATATCCTCTGCTTCTTGCAGTCTTATTGATTTCAGCTAGCAGAAAAGTACTGAATCTGTCAAACTAATAATATTTTTCAGATGCTCATTCCGTATTTAAGTTTTATTTCCTTAGAAGTTGTATATATTTTTTCATATCAATCTGTATATTCTGTGTTGATAAAAAGAAAAATGAGTGTTACCTGAATATTTAGAATTGGCAGAAATGTTACAATTTTATTTCTGACTTCTAAAAGCAGTCTCAAGGTCTGTAAAATCCACGTAAATACCTGTCTGGCTATTTATATGCTTATTTTCATAAATAATATATTGTTATAATTTGTAGAAATTCTTATCAGGAGATAAAACAATCTTTATTTCTATAGCATTTTACTTCAACATTGACCCAGTGGCTTATGGCCATCATGTTTCCTGCAAGCTTAGCCCAGGAATTCGTTTTTAATAAAGAATCTATTTAACTTTCAGAAAAAAAAATGTATAAATCATCCCCCAAAAGCCTGCTGACCACAGTCTGAAAATATGAAGTGTTCTTTGGAGAGTTTTGGGTGTGGATTGAGAGACACATTTTCGTAATATTCAGGGTGTCATCATCAAGTAATGTTTACAAACCCCAACACTCTGGGGATGTGTGCAGGCCTTAGCAAGCAGATGTTAGCAGTCAAGGAAAAAATTATGACTGCGGCCTGAAAATATTCCCGCTTGCCTATCAGTTACATACAAGATTGTCAAGATCTCTTCTTACTGATGTGGGTAACATGCCTGATTATAGGACAGTTTATCCAAAAACATTTGAAAATTAAAGAAAGGAATTCTCTGTAAGTGGTCACCTAAGAACCTTCTGGTATTTTTAATGAGTGAGTTTTTTAAATTAAAACCAAAAGGGAAAAAAAAAAAAGCCTAAGTGTGGGCACTCTAACAGTACTATTTAAAATGATTATCTTAAACTTGGTTTCACATAATGTTAAAAAAAAAACCAGACTCTCCATCCTACCTCTCTGCTTCTTTGAATATACCAGTGTTTCTCTTGAAAACATTAATTGTATCACACAGCAACTCCAAAACATATACACTTCAAATTCTTAGAACTTACAAATCCTTTTAGTAGAAAGAGATTAAATGAGGTGAGTGTTTTGCTTTGATGTATTGATTTTTACAGAGCAAGTCTTCACTCTCTGGATAAAGTATGAGGATTTCTGAAGCAAATTGAGACAGTTTTTTCAGAAGGATTAGTTAGAGCTACTGGATGAATTTTAAGCGGCAAACAAAGTTTTAAAAATTGCTTTAGTGATATTGCTTGTGAACAGTCTTAACAGAAGGCCAAAATTAATAAAAATAAGTCTAAACCAATGGATACTTTTATTTCTGAAAGAATTCTGTTGTGAAGAGTAATTTTGATTGAATCTTAATTTATTTTCCTGGGCCCTTATTTATGTATGAGAAGATCCCATGTGTAGCATAATTTAGTGATAGTTCTGAGGTTTTGAATTAGGATCATTCTATGCTGAAAAGTCACTATTGCTGGCCAGACACAGTGGCTCATGCAGCACTTTGAGAGGCCAAGGCAGGAGGATCACCTGAGGTTGGGAGTTTGAGACCAGCCTGGCCAACATGGTGAAACCCCATCTATACAAAAAATACAAAAATTAGCAGGGCATGATGGTGCACACCTATAATTCCAGCTATGTGAGAGAATGAGGCACAAGAATCATTTGAACTCAGGAGTCAGAGGTTGCAGTGAGCCAAGATTGCACCACTGCATTCCAGGCTGGGCAAAAGAGCAAGACCCCATTAAAAAAAAATTCACTATTACTTTTAGTAGTAAGGTTTGTATTGATGGAGCAATTATTTAGCATGAGAATGATTATGGGCTCTTGTTTTATTTCATTTTGTTTTATTTTCTTACTTCCTACCTAAAAAGAAATTGTGAATCTTTAGCAACTGAAACAGAAAAGGAAGTTTGAGAAGAGATAAATAAAATTCAAATTAGTCAGATATGCCATTGGAACAGGACAGAAAACCTAGAAATTACCTGATTACATATGGAAATTAATACTTTATAGTATTTAGTATATAAGACTAAATGATGAAAGTAGCTTTTCAAATTAAATGGAAAAAAGAACAAAATTTTGTTAGATTACTGACTAACCAAAACTAAAAGGAGATTGGGCTCATTCTTCACTTCCTACATAAGGATAAGTTCCAAATAAATTAGCAATTTAAATGTAAAAAAAATGAATTCCTACAAATCTCAGAAGACTTGGATGAATCCTTTAGTAACTTTTTATAATGATCAGTTAAAAACACGTAAGAAATTATTGGTAAATTTAACTGCATTAAAAAATTTTGCCTAAAAATACCACTGGTAAAGTAAGAAAACAAACGCAAATTGTAAGAATTATATTTGCAACTCCTATCAGACTAAGGTTTAATACCCCTGACATATTAATAATACTTAAGTTTCAAAGGGGAAAAATGCCAACTACTTGACTGAAAGTCGGAAAAATATATGAGCAGACCTTTCACAGATAAAGGAAATAAAAATAACTCCTAAGTATATTAAGGATGGTCAACTTTGTTTATGGTAAGAGAAATACAAATAAAAATACACAGATATATCATTTTTCACATAAGAGATTGAGCAATAAGTCAAAAGTTTGACAAAACATTCCACTGATGGCTATAGGAAAAAAGACTCGCATACATTGCTGGGGGAATGAAAAATGGCACAAACCTTATGGATAAAACTTTAATAATAACTAGAAAAATTATATTTTTTCTATTCTTTGATCCATCATTCTTACTTCAAGGGAAGTATTCCAAAGCTATACTGCAAAAGTATGAAATAAAGTGTGGACAAGGAGAGTTTGTAAGAGCAGAAGCCCAGAAGCAATCCAAACATCCAGTCAGTAGGGTACCAGCTGAATAAACTGCTGTACCTTTACACAATAGAGTCATTTGCCGATGTAAAAGGGAACGAGAAAGATCTCTATATGCTGCCATAGAGCACTTTCCGGGATGTTTAAGTTAAAAGAGCAAGGTGCAGACAAAATGCATAAAGTTCTACCCATCTTAGTCCGTTCGGGCTGCTGTAACGAAAGTACCATAAATGGAGTGGTTTATAAACAAGAAAGTGATTTGCCACAGTTCTGTAGGCTGATAAGTTCAAAGTCAAGGTGCCAGCAGATTTGGTGTCTGGTGAGGATCTGTTGGATGGCATTTTCTCCCTGTGTTCTCACATGGTAGAAGAGGCAAACAAGCTACCTCAGGTCTGTTTTAGAAAGGCATTAATCCTAATCCTGAGAGTGGAGCCTTTGTGACCTAATCACCTCCCAAAGGCTCTACCTCTCAATACCATCACATTGGAGCTTAGGTTTCAAACTAAGAATTTGGGGGAGGATACAAATATTCACACCATGCTTCTACTTTTTGTATTAGAAAAGAGGTACAAAAAAGTATCTTTTCTTATGATTTCAAAAAAAAGCAATTTAAGGTTAAACTGAAAACTAATGAATATGCTTACTGTTATGAAAAGAAAAACTAGGGGAGCTGGATATTTTTGGATACAGAGTCTCATGATAATATGATATAATGTAATGCATTAAGCTTTGAATTTGAAATTATGTAAGTATTTTATGAAATTAAAGAAAAAGAACAGTTTTTATAAATAAAAAACAAATAGAAATAGACTGAATTTTATGTCAAGTTGGTGAGATAACTATACGGATAAGTAACATTTCAAGTGACTTTAAAATACAGCCTTTCATTCTCAGTGTGATATATCTAAGAACAAAAGGAACTCATCTCATAGACCTATTGCTGACACTAACACTGGTGTGTCATTTTGAATGATAACATTGTCATGCATGATAAAGTGAATAAGCAAAAAATGTCAATGTCCCTCAGCACAGGCGAAAAAATATATGAATAGAAAATAAACATTTTAAGTCTAAACCTGATCATGTCCAATCTGAATCTGAATTATCACTGTGAACTAATTTTTTTTTGTAAAAATACACATTTCCTATTTCCTTGCCCTGTACACTTAAAAGTTCTAAAAAGAGTGACAATTCAGCAGCAGTGAGTCCCTTGTACTCATATTGTGCTCTTTTCTACTCAAAGAAATCAGAGTGTTTTAGAGAAATGGCTAATTCTAAGTCTGGCCTGGAAACATATTCTCAGTTCTGGTTCGTGTGACAGAAGACAGGAAAGCTAGTAAAGGCGGCAGGGTTGTTGTGCCAGCGCCAAAAGCATGTTGGGTGCAATTTGAAGGGTTTCCACTGGCCACAGTTGGGACAATTTGAACATAATGAATATAATGACCAAAATTTCTTAAATATTTTTAAATTCTGTGAGTTTTTAATTATATAAGCAAAATGAAACAGCCATTGAAGGTTGCTAGAATACCAACTGATTCTGAAAATATCAAAATAGAAGGTAAAAACTTAAACATTCAGCCTGGCTCTCCTGCACATACACACTGTATTTCAATATAACAAAATAGCTGATAAGGAAAAATCTTTTTAGAAGGATTCCAGCCAACAAATGCAGAAAAAATAATAAAATTAGACAATCATCATTTTGTAACTCCTAATGAAATAATGGATTGAGGTATTAATTATTCAGTGTTCTTAAAAGCATTAGGTCAAAGATTGACGGGAAATTTAATAAAGGATGAATCAGGATGACACTGGAATCAACTAATCAGTCTTAACATTATTATAAGTGGGATAATCAGACATTCTGCCCCTTCTGATGTAATAAAATAGTAAGTATACAGTACAACCTTTAAAACAATGCGCATTTTATTAAATCACTAGATCTAATTACCAGTTTACATAAAATAGAGGGGATATGGGAACATCTTAAATGACTCCATAAGGACATAATCGAAAAGAATTCTACAGAATGTGGAGAAATCCTACAGGACCAACAGCTCCCTCCACCCCACACCCCCTTTTGTTTAAACAAATAAATGACATTGCTAAAGTAAAATAAAATGAGTCCAGGCCTAAAGAATCTTGAAGCAGACAAAGCCAGTTAGGTTTCATAAGTAAGCTTAAACTGGCTTGATTTGCAAAGATAAGCAAGATGAAACTTGGGTTATTTCTTGTAAATAACTGTATTAAAGGAAAATGAAAATTAAGGCTAATCAACCAGAAGCTACATACTAACTTATAACTAGGGGCTTTCTAGTAGGCCAAAGCAAATAAGGCAGCTGTGTAACTGGAACCAATCACATGTCTTCTTTGCTTTATTTCTGTGTTCACCCTATAAAAGCCTTTTTCTTGTGTCTTCTCTTGGGAGACCCCAAAGCACCTACAGTTTGAAGCTGTCTCATTTATGAATTGTTGTTTGTTCAGATATATTCTTTAAAATTATTTTGTGCCTTAGTTCACCTTTTAACAGCATGGGCAAAGTAAAATAAAGGAAGGGGAAAGTATTATAGACAAGATTCTAGGAGATATATGGGTGAAGTGCAACGTGTGGTCCTTGTTTAGATCCTGATGACAATAAATCCATAAAAGACATATTTGAAACAGAAAAATGAACATAGATTGAACATTATTAAGGAATTGTTGTTCTTTTTGTTGAGCATAATGCTAGTATTGTGATTACGTTTTGAAAAAATAAGTTCTTAATAGAGATACATCTATCCTGTTGGGAAAAATAGGATGGTGCCTGGGATTTGCTTTAAATACTTAGAAAAAACTTGGAGTTACTGAGCATGGATCAAACAAAATGACAGAACATTGTTAACTGTTGAAGCTGGGTGATAGGTGAATGAAGATTTCTTTCATAATTTATATTTATCTAATATTTATATGAACATTTATATTTATACATAATCTGTAGATTAATGGATTTACTAATTAAGCTGTGTTGGCAACATACTCGAGAAAGGGGTGAAGTGGGGGTAGAATGCACTTTAATTGAAGAAAATAAACATTCACTGAACCAAGAAAAAAAAGAATCAGATTTTACTTTCTTCTAAAGTAAAGCTTTATGGATTCAAATTAGTTTACCTTTGGCACAACTTAATTTAAGCCTAAAACACTTACAAGTGTAAAGGTTTCTTTGATATTATGACTCCCACTGGATTCTGTTTTGATGTGTAAAAAGCAATGGATCTAAATGAATGCAAAATAGGCAGATTGAAGTGTCCATTAAGCATTCTATTTATAAGTAAAGAATTCATGGTTAGAAAAAATGTTTTACCTTTCAGGTACTTGCAGGGGGAAAAAAAATGTGCGAATGTAAGTCATTACATTTTGGAAGGAGTTGATGGAATTCAAAACATTTCAGAACCCATATTTGTGCAGAACACACACACATTCCTTTGGGCTCCAAAATAACTGGATTTCAAAAGTGAATTGACCCTGGTAAGCAAGGATAAACAGTTTTGAAAACGTGATCATATGCCAGTTGATGCCCAAACTGTGATATCAACTTCATTCTAATCCCAAGAGGGATAGTGTAGTTTTCAGCAAAGAGAGCTCACCTGTCTATGACTTATTCCTGTTTGAGGACACAGTTATCTGTGCCTTGCCTACCTTAACAGTGGGCAGGCGCTGCTGGCTGACCACCCAGAAGCCCCAGCTGCTTGGTGGGTTGGCGGCAGGACTGAGGCCATGGCTACCTTCCAGCAGAACCCTTGGGAACCCACCCCTCCTTTGCCCTGGCTTGTGATAGGAAGTACACATCAGGATCTTAAAAGCCACGCAGGGCTGCTGCATGAGCAGTGGTCTCTTTCCAATACCTGTTGGTTTATGTCCATCTGTTAATGAGTGGGATAAATAAATTGGCTTTGGCCTGGCTGCCTGCCTGATAGTTTAAGTTACCTGAATGAAAAAAGCTTTGTTTTTATCATAGAATAGGAGTGGGGGCAAGGTTTGAGAAAAAGTATAGCTGGGTGTAAATAAGTACACCAAACCCACATATACAGTCAGTAGATCAGGATAGATCCCAGACAGCCAGGCAGAAACACATTTAGAAGTGAACATGTTTCTGGGCCCCGAAGTCTTCACAACCCCTGTTTCTGTGATTGTGGCCTTCCTTTCTTTTGGCTGTGCTTGGAAGGCTTTACCACTTGTGCTTTGCCCTATGTTTTCCTCTGCCTACAGGGGGAAATTCAGTTAATACAAATTAATTTGATGGGGAAAAATGGTTTTATGCCTGAAAATGGAAAAGAAATGTAAATGTATGGGAAGCAAGCTTATAGAAAAACTACTTTATTCCTGCTGAGATGCATGTCGGAAAATGTGATAACCAGGATTCTTCCAGGAAGAATTTCCAAGCCAATTTTTAAAATGTGAACAGTGGATAAGATGGTTTATTTCTGGTCAATAATTTCAGAAGTTATTCCCAAAGATTTCATGGATAACCTGAAAATTATCTTTAAAAATAATGTTAGTGCCAGATTGGCACAACAGGAATCTTGCTGACTATCCTAAATTTGTTCTTGAGGGAGCAGATACTGTAATTGCCACGACCTTGGGGTGGCTAAGGAGGCCTCTGGTCTCTTGAAATTCAATATGGTAGCCTTATTTTAAAAGTTACTTTGCGTTACTTCAATCAGAAAGTTTACTAAGGTCAGTCTTAGACACGTTGGTAATTAACACGTAATTCAGGAATTGTTTAGAAGGACTTTAGTTCATCACTGCTTCTTCCTGCTCATTCCTAACGGCAAAATCCCATTCTTTAAGCTTCATTCTATTTGCTTACAACTTTAATCTTTGTCGAAATTCAAATAACCATTGAAAGACAATACTTCAAGCTGTAATCGAGCATGTATACTGGTATTTCTCAAACAGAAGTCTGCAGACCTACGTGAATTCTCATGTGTATTCTTTATATAACTTTGTATTTTTATCCCTGGGATCACATGATATTTTTATTAGTTATAAAGTCAGAACCCTTTTTGACTGGTAATTGGCAATTAAGGCATCCATTCTGGTGGAAGTGAGAATTTTTTATTTTTAAGAAGTCTCTGGCATTTTTCAGGTTTTGAAACACAGAGCTGCATGCCAGCATAAATGGATGGTTTCATGGGGGCGGGGGGCAGGCAGTTATAGGTTATTAGGAAAAAAATTAAGGTCCCAGTGAGGGAAACAACGTCGTAGGGATAATGAGGACAGCGAAGACAAACGTTCATCCTTTAGTGCGACTCATGGGATGGCTTTTTGAGGTAGAACTAAGTTCTCTGCCTGCTGCAGTGAACCAACAACAAATGGAAAATTGAACTAGAGTGAAATGAGAAATAAATGAGGGACCAAGGGTGAGACTGAAGCTAGGAGTGGAGCTGTCATTGATGGGCTGGAAGCATATCCCTGGCCTTGTGTTTCCTTTATAAAATCATCCATGCCGTCTCCCTTTCAGCAAGCTGTCTTGGGACTTCTGCATAGACAGCTGAATAGAATATGGGGCCAAGAAATGGAAAAGCTAAATCACGTGAGGTCGTGTCAGTTGTTCAAGATCACACAAGAAGGTACAGTAATAGCAAAGTCAACAAGTCATAGAGCTGTCCTGGCTTCCTGCTCACAGTTCTGGCCTCAGATAATTCGTGTCCCGGGTTCCACCTCTGGCATGCACTCCATGACCTGGTATTGTCTAATCAGTCCTAAAAGGAAAGATGTCACACTTTTAAATGGTGTTTCTATTCCTTCCCCCATTCACTTCCTTGAGGATTTAGATTGTTGCTATTTTTATTTCATTTTTCCTTTCCTTTTAAGAGTGGAAGTGTTGTATAAATAACCTTTATCTTCAGCCTTTAAATGAAATTATAATTGAACCTGGGTATGGCAAGACTCTTGCTTTTTTTCTTCCTTCTAATATAGGGAAGGATGATCTTCAGGAAAGACCTATAGCCCCAGAGGTTCTCACTTCTGTCTACAGTGGTTCTTAACTTCTGCACCATCAACCCCTTTGCCCATCAGGGGAGCCTAAGGGCCTCTTTTCACAAGAATATTTTTAAAAGATTAAAATAAAGCGGCCAGGAGCAGTGGCTCAGGCCAGTAATCCTAGCATTTTGGGAGGCAGAGGAGTGTGGATTGCTTGAGCTCAGGAGTTTAAGACCAGCCTGGGCAACATGGTGAAACCCTGTCTCTATAAAAAATACAAAAAGAAAGAAAGAAAGAAAAAAAAAAAAAAATCAGCTAGGCATGGTTGCTTAAACCTGTAATCCCAGCTACTTGTGGGGCTGAGGCAGGAGGATCGCTTGAGCCCAGGAGGTAGAAGTTGCAGTCAGCCAAGATTACGCCACTGCACCCCAGCCTGGGTGACAGGGTGAGATCTTGTCTTAAATAAATATAAAATAAAACACACAGAATGACAGAATCAGAAAGGAAACTATTACATTGAAATACAGTGTTCAAAACATCAAAGCACCACATTTTTTACATAGTGATATATATAATAAGGTACGGTGGAAAAGTTTAAAAACTATGATAATTTCAAAATAGTAATGAGAGTAAATGGTATTTGAAGGTATCTGCAACTATTGCCATGTGATATAAAAATATCTGTGATTTCTATTCCCAATGAATCACAGTAACAGTCACTGTGGTTTGTCACTTACATTCATAATGGAAGGAGATAGTAATTTCATCTGAGGTTAGGGAAAATAAAAATATTTCTTTTTAAAATCCAGATTAAGACTACCTGAATTCTATCCAAGGACCCCAGGTTGAGAACCCCTGGCTCAGAAGACTTGATGCAATTCAGACCTGATAAACTTTCTTGTTATTTACCTATGAGGACAGATTTTTGCATGGAAGATTGAAGTGAACTTTCGAATCCTTTCCCTCAGATTTTCCCCCAAATTTTAATTTTTCATATGTGAAGGTACAACTAAGCAATCTTTGATATCATGCCAGGAAACTGGCAAGATTGATTCCAGCCATAATCTTATTTCCCTCCATTTTCTTGATGTGTTAAACATCAGAGAGGCTGGAATTGGTACTGCCTTGGCCAAAGTAACTGAGTGGCCTCTGTCTTGGGGCCTTGATTCTCTGCTTCCTCTGGCAACTCTGTAAGCGAGGGAGTGTATATAGCACGCCATTCCCACATGTTTATATGTTTTTCCTTCAAAGGATTTCTTAAAACAGATGTTGCCTTTCCCGGAGAGAAGCCTTTGGATGCTGTTTGTTCACAGAGAGCAGATCATGCTGTTTCTGACTTGGGTTTGGGGAAACAAAATTCAGTTCTTCTGATGTTGGCTTTTCCATTGGAATTCTTGGCCATAGTGTACATCGGTATAAGCACGTTCCCACCTAAATCTATTTTCAGTCTTCTCAAAAATCTATTTTGGTTAATATATACTTTACACATCTATTCTAATTATTGAAATTAATGTAAATATTGTTTCATTTTTGTACTTGTGATTTATAAAGAAAGTTCTTTTATTAGTTACGCAGTGTTCTGTCTGCCACTGTGAGTCAGAGGCAAAGGAGAAAACCTGAAGAAATAAGGCAAATGAATTCATGAATTTTACAACCATGCAGAGTTGTTCTAGGAAATTAAGGAATTTCAAACATTTAACAAATGCAATGATTGCTGTAATTATATATCAAAAATAAGCTACTTCACCCAAATACATACCTTGTATATAACTTGAATGTTGTTATTGTTTAGTTAAAAGTATGGGTACATTTCTTTTAATCTTGACGTGGTACACATTAAAAACCAATGTAGACCCATGTTATATCAATGGCAGTTCCCTTTGGATAGATTTGGTAGATTGGAAGAGTTGTGTAGACATAATGCATTTTGACTTCAACTCATAGGATTCTAGAATGCTAAAAATATTTTAAAGATGCAATTTTTCTGCTTGAAGAGCATCTCATTCTAGATAATACATTCATAAACACTGAAAAAGAGCCATGGACTCTGCTTTATCAGAAGAAATTATGATTTCCCTACCTAACTAGAGTATGTGTGGCCTACAAAAAGCTGATGTGAGACTTAGATTGACATAGGTGTAAGACTTGCATCTTTACCAGATGTCACCTTTGTTTCTGAAGTCATTTAGTAAGTGTCATCACTAATAACGAGCAACGTTAAAACAGAACATAAATCTGATGGAAAATAGGCGATACGAAGCTGTTATCAAGATCACAGTCCCAGAAATCAGCTTTAAGAACAAGAATATTATCAGAGAGAGTTTTTAACCTTGATGTTTTCCTCTCATTCTCTTTCTGTTCCCGATACTGCAGTATGGATTAAGTGTAAACAAAAAAGAGCAAAAACAAAAGCAAAATAAACCACATCCCAGATATAGACTATTACAACTCTCTGCCATAGCAAACGGTGGGTCCAGTAGTGAGGTGTAAATCCTTCCACCATAGATAATTTCAATCTACCAAAATGACTTTACTGAATACAGAGCAGGGAAAAGATGAGTACAAGTGGCTCTTGCAAGCCAGGGTAAGCCACTTCCAGTGCCTCACTGGAGATACATATATATATATATAATATATATAAAATGTTGTTATGCAATACGTGACCATATATATATATATATATGGT